>NW_020954586.1:2109173-2119831 GCF_900497805.2 Vombatus ursinus | reverse complement strand
TTCTTTCTTTCTTTCTTTCTTTCTTTCTTTCTTTCTTTCTTTCTTTCTTTCTTTCTTTCTTTCTTTCTTTCTTTCTTTCTTCTTGCCTTTCTTCCTCCTCACCCTTAACCTGGGGTCTGAGAACTTTCTTAAAAATTTGATAACTATATTTCAATTTAATTGGTTACTTTGCAATCCTACATGTTTCTTGCAAGTCTGCATTGAAAAACATAATTCTGAGAAGGAGTCCATGGGCTTCACCAGACTACCCAAAGGGTCCGTGTCACAGAAAAGGTCAAGTTGCCCCAGCCTACACAATACAAATAACATTTACTAGGTCAGCAAAAGTATATTTGAAGTGATGATAACTTAACAAGTAGCTTTTGGTTTTCCATGGCTTTCTAAGTGGTTTCTCAGCCTAGCTGCTACCCTAATGTGGGAATTTGCATTTAATGATGAACAGGCCACCCAGAGTTACTTTGGAATTCATAACTTTTAAAAACTTTTAAAAATAATTTTGTGTTCATTCTCACCCACTGGGTGCTTTGCCAAATGCAATTGTCGCGGTCATATGTTTTGGGGGGAGAGAATGCCATTCATCTGTTTTTGATTCATTTGTTCTTATATCATCTACATACCATCTTTAAGAACCATGGGATAGCCAGAAGCCTTCCAAACCTTCTAAATAAAGTCTTCATAAAACTGGAGTCGGGCCCAGAGTTCTGGACTTTAGCATCAAAAGGTTGGCCTTTGGTTCATTCGTGGAACTCTGACTATTCATCAGTTGGTCAGTTCCCCGCATGGGGCTCTTCCCAAGTCCCATCACGCAAAAAACATTGTCATTATGTGCTCGTCATGGTTGCCAAATTTCACCAGTATCACCGACCACTGGTTGTTCCGTTGGCATCTTTATGATGTGAGGAAAACCCATGGAAGGACTCCAATACATTGGGTGGACTCCTTCTGGTGAACTTATGGGAAGATATGGATGAGAGTTGAACAGGGTAAAGAGGCAGAGGGAATGCTGTGATGTAAGCCAAGTATATAACACTGTGGGTGTCCACAGAAGTGTTTTATTACTGTGTGTTTGGCAAGACATAGTCATAAATAACGACTAAATAATACAGCTATTTCTAACACACATCAACACAAATTTCATGGTGTCTCCAACAGCACCTCTCAGATGTGGTGCTGAGGGTTATTCATTATAAAGTGTGTGAAAATGGAAACAAATTCTATTAAAACCTATCTTCCCATACTTTTGGACTTTTTAACATGCAGACTCTTAAAATGCCCAGTCAGTATAAATAATCTGAAACGGATGCTTTAGTTTATGAGGCATTAAGTGAACACCTACTTTGTACAAACACTGGACCAAATGTTTGGGGAGCTACAAAAGGCATAAAGGTCCACAGCTGGGCTAACAATTTGGGGGGGAGGGGAAGCATATGAGCAAGCATATCCCTGCGACATTGGGTGAAATGATGTCAGAGGAGGCGCCTCATTCTGTAGGCATTGGGAACTCAATTGTAGTGTGACAAATTTTCTCAGTGGATAGGGTGCTGTGCTTGGAGTCAGGAAGCTGAGTTTAAATTCTGCCTCTTACACTTGCCAGCTGTGTGAACCTCAGCAAATACCTGAATTTCTCAGGGCCTCAGTTTCTTCTTCTGTAAAATGAGGAAATCTGACTCGATGATCTTTGAGGTCCCTTCACCTCCAATGCAGTTTGAGCAACCCATCAGGGAGACCATGGCCTTATAACTTTTGACACGTGCAGATTCAATCCTAGGGGTCCTAGGCTAGAAGGAGCATTGGAGGTGGTGGGTGAAGTGTGGGTGATTTGCTAATGGACCACGACTAAGAGAAAGGAAGGTGGCGTTAAAGCAAACTATCCATGACCAAAGCTCCCCCCTGTCTCATTGAAAATTTTCTTTTTGGTTCTTTTTCCTGCACAGAAATGTTCATGCTTGTGGATGATCATTAAAACTCAATGAAAAATAAAATTCTGTAAAATCTGTAAAAGTAAGAAGGTAGAAAAGCCTTCCAGGTAGGAAAAGCCACGGAGGCTAGACGCACACCCCATTCATTGATTCGTGCAGCCCCTGCCTCTCGTGCCTCTTACCACAAGATGTTTGAAAGGACAGTGCCCTCAGACCTGCTCATTCTCCAATGTCCCCATGAGAGGGAGAGGCCCTGCCTCTGAATGAGCTGGCTTTGCTTCCTCATTTTGCTCTGTCACAAGGAAAAGCAGGGACAGGGCCGCGGGTCAGGCAAGATGACAGTCATAGTACGGAGGGTCAGAAAGAAAGAAGCAAATGCATGCCTTCCTGCTGCTCACTAATGGCTTTCTTCTCTCCTTTCCCTGCTCTCGGCTGACAGCCAAGGAAAGGTAAGACCCTTTAACCCCGTCCTCTGGGGTCCTGACAGGTTATTCAGGGAAGGAGGGAGGGATTAGCCCTGTTCTGCCTGGCCCCAGAGAACAAGACCAGGAGCCGAGGAGGGAAGGCCAGGAAGGACATTTCGGCCAGGCATCAGAACAATGGGAGCTGCCCAAAATGGGGACAGCTGCCTGGGGAGTTAGCAAGTGGCCCCTCACAAGGGGTCTGCAAGTCCCTTGTTGAGGATCTCATAGAAGAGATGTTGGTTCAGTCCTGGTTAGACTAGATGTCCTCTGAGACCCCTTCCAGTCCTGCTAAGGATTTTATTGGAATGCATGAGTAAATGAGTGAAGGAATCCATGAAAAAGCACTTCTTGGGTTCTTCTGATGTTCTCAGCACTGGGGATGATGCAAACAGAAAAACTTGAGACAGTCCTTCCTCTTGGGAAGCTCACACTCTAAGTGGAAGAGACAACAAATAGGAGAAAGTTCAATGTTAGTGCAGAGGAAAAGGTGCAGAATCCCTAAGGGTGCAGGGGTGGGATGGATGGCAAGGCCCAGGTACACACAAACCTTTGTTCACACACACCTCCATCTCCTGCTCCATTCTCCTCCAGTTCCAGCTCATAGGTGTGTGTTGTGTTGTGTGTGTACATGTAAGTGTGTGTGTGTGTGTGTGTGTGCATGAATGTACGTGCCCTGTGGGTCTCTGAGTTTCCTCCATATTCTACAGGGACAGCCCATCCATCCATCCTCTCTCATGGTCCTTAGACTTTTCAAGAACAAATGTAAGGGCGCTCACAATAGACCTGGCACTGAGGAAAAGAGACATTTCTCTTTTTTCACTCAAATTCAAGAATATTTTAAAAATCAAAACATTGAGAAACGTGACATGAGAGGGCAACCTGGAGCAAGCAATGTTACCGCTTATATCCCCAAGGTAGGAGAAGCCATCAGATTTCTGGGGGTCTGTGAACTCAGATGGGAAAAAAATTACATCTTTTTTTTTTTTCACAAACCTCTAACTAAAATTTAGCACTTCCTTCAAGTGTGATTTTTTTAAAAAAATTATTCTGAGAAAGGATCCATAAACTTCACTAGACTGCCAAAGAGGTCCATGAGGTAAAGAACCTGGAGCCAGAAGAAAGTCAGGGTGTTACATGGAGGGCAAACAGCGACCATAGGTTCCTAACAAGACCTTGGCCATTACTTCAAAAATTGTGTGATGATCCAGATGTTTGTCTGTCTTTTATTTCAGCTCAATGGGTGAAGATCTGGTCTTTGAGGAGTTCGCTCGTCAAAATCTGAAAGACGTGGCTGATCATGAAGAAGAAAAGAAAGATAAAGAAGCACGAGCGACTGATGACTGAATGGAATGACGACTGAGTGGTGTTAGTGCAGAGAATGTAGTTCATAGGAGTGTAGCTCCAGATCTAATTCACCTGAAAGCTCATTTAGTCCAACCACCTCATTTTACAGAGCAAGAGCTAAGGCCCCATATTTCCTTCAGTGTTGTAAAAGTGAAACAAACTTAGTTACGTGGAGTCATAATCTCATCTATCCCTTTAGGAGGCATACCTCGTTAAACTGGCTCTCTAGGTAAACTAAGTCAGTTTATAGATTAAACCACTTAGAGGGCTCAGAAAGTGCTAATTTGAGAGGGGCGGTTTGCGTATCATCCAGGTCCACAAGAAAGTTCAGTGAACATGAACACCCTGAAACTAACCAGCCAGCCACCCAAGAAGCCCAAGGAATCCAGTAAAGATCACTGATATTCAATAATATCAAGTTGAGTGATTTGCCCAAAGTCACCAAGGGTCTTCCTCCAGACCCCTCAATGGCACACGCTGCCGTCCAGGCCAGCACAGGAAGCAGGAGAGCCAAGACAAAGGAAAGACGTAGTTTGTATCGTCGTGAACTTTCCCCTCCCCCACTGCTCAAATAAATAAAGTTTGAATAGTGACTAAAAAACAGGTGAATTTGTGTGATGACTAATATTGATACACTTAACCCTTCCCGGCAATACAAGGATCTAAGACATCTCCAGAGGCCTTGTGACGTAAAATGCTATACACATCCAAAGAAAGAACTATGGAAGCCGAATTGTTATTTTTTTTCTCTTCTGTTGAGTTTTGTTTCCTCTTTCTGATGGTTCCTCCTATTGGTTTTAATTTCTACATACAACATCACTAATGTGAAAATACGTTTAATATGAACGTATACGTATAGCCTATATCAGATTGTGCGCCGTCTTGGGGAGGGTGGTGGGGAGAAAGGGGGAGAAAAATTCTAAACTCAAAAGCATATGGAAGTGATTATTGATAAACCAAAATAAATTAATAAAAAAAACCCAAAACAACAACAACAACAACAACAAAAAACCAAACAGGTGAATTTGTGTCACGTTGACCACCTGGAGAGGGCCTGGGCTGTTGGAGCTGCCCCAAAACATGAGACATTTGGAGTAGCTAAATGGCCATCATGGGGCAAGATACAGGGATGGAAGCCAGCTGCAGGCTGAACTATCACTTAGATCTGACCAGGAAGGGAGAAACTGAGACCATAGATTAGGAGACAAAAGGACCTCGGAGGTTGTAGAGCAGGAAGGGACCTTAGAAGCCAAACCTCTCATTTTACAGATGGGGAAACTGAGGACCAAAGAGAGAAAGTAACTTGCCCAAGGTTACTCAGGTACTAATGGGATTCAAATCCAGGTCCTAAAGTACTAGGACACAGCATTGAGACAGCTGACCTCAGAGTCAGGAAAACCTGGGTTCTAGTCCTACCTCTGATCCAGGCTGACCATGTGACCCTAGGCAAGTCACTTACTGTCTTGGTATCCCAGGCAACTCTCCAAGACTCAAAGTTCATAGAATCATAGGTTTCTCAGCCACTAAGTCCAGATGAGGAGACCAAGGTGCCTTTGGGCAGGCTTCGTAGTTCCAAGCCCAGGGGTCTATCTCCCAAGACAACAAGCCATCCCTGGTGCAGAACAGTAGATGAAGTTTTCCCTCCACCAGTGAAATCACAGCTCTGGGCACTGGGTGCGAGGCTCTGCCCCTTTGTCGCTGAGGCTTTTGGGGTGTGTGATCTTTGATTTCTTCAGTGGAAGGAACTCCTCAGTGAGGAAACTTCTTTGGTCTTGAAGATCTGACCTGCCCCCTCACAACCTGAGAGGAGCTAGCTGGGGCAGAGAGTACAAGGGTACAAGCTCACCCTGGGATGGCGTTGTTGAGGTTTAGGGGTGTTGGGACCCCAAAATAGTGATGTAGGTCCTGCCTCGAATGAATTCAACCCAAGCCTTCTTTTAGCCAAAGACAGAGTATATTAGAACACTGTTCAAGGCGGGCATGATTCTCAAAATCCGCGCTTTGGTAGATGAGACTAACTCTTTTTATAGGAAAAAGATGTGTGGGAGGATCTTGGATGGGGGTGGATAGTAGGCTGGGGTGACTGGGAGGTACCTGGAAGAGCCAGGTGCCCAGGACCTGGCCTCATGAAGGAGTCTAAGTGGAATTAAGAGTGGGAAGTGGCTGGGGTAATCTGGAGGTTACAGACAATGAAGGGCTGGGCTAGGGTTAGAGGTAACAGAGAATTGGAGGTTTGGGTGTAGGGTACAATGAAAGGTCAGTTGAGATAGGTCGATGCCTCAGGCAAACACCAGAGACTTGACCATGTGGGGAAGTTCAAGGAGAGTTCAGGGTGGGAGAGTGGTTTCCACCTATCAGCATGAGGGTCCAGACCTCCTTACTCCAAGACCAGGCATTTCCACCCGAGCGTGCTTGGGGAGCGTGCCTTCGCTTTATGTGCTTGGTGAGGAGGGTCAGGGCCAACTCTAGATTTTAAAAAATAAACGAACTTGGACTAACAGTATCTACATTCACATCCATCTGTGGAATCCTAGACCTTAAAATCTTTTCACCACCATTTTTAATGGCGAACACTCCAAGCTTTACTGCTCCAAATTCAGGGAATAGGTCATTTTACAAAGGTCACCCCGGTGAATTAGTGGATGACCAAGCATTTGAGCACTTGCTCGAATAGCAGGCACTACGCTAAGCCATGAGGATACAAAGAAAGGAAAAAAACTGCCTTCAAGAGGCTCGTATTCTAATAGAATTGGACTCAAGTGACCTCTCTGGCCTCAGGCAGCCCTGACATTCCATGACCCTGCCTAATCAGCACAAGGAGAATCCATCGGATAAGCCGATTATGGAGGCTCCAGCTGGTTCCAAGTACAGTAAACGGCCAGAGGCCTGCTGGGACCACACTGAACTGTCTAGGGGAAATGCCGTCTCTTCTTCCTCACTCCTGTTCTCACCTTTCCCTTCTCTTTTCTGGGCTCACTTCCTTCCTCCCAGCTCCCACCCTTCTTCATCATTAACTCTCTTCCCTAGAATCTCTCTCCTCTTCCCTGCCTTACTGAGTCTAAAGACAGAAATCATTTGTTTGTCTGAAGGCAGGCCTGGATGAGCCTGAATAAGCACTGACTGCAGGGTTCAAATGCTGCCTACTACCAGCCTTAGGAAGTCATTTCACCTGAGCCTCGGTTTTCTCATCTGTAAAGTGAGGGGGGCTTGACTAGATGGTCTTGTGTAGCCATGCTTCTAAACACTAACTCATGAGCCCCCACCAGTGTGCTTCCCTTTAACAATGATTAACAGGCAGTAGACACAGTAAGTGTTTGTGTTGTTTTGAGATTGGGTCTCCCTGTCTCACCCTGACTGGAAATGCTCATGGTACCTATCCCATTCCTGACTGGCACGGAAAGCTTTGACTTGCTCAGTTTCCAACTTGGGCCAGTTTGCCCCTTCTTAGGAAGCCTGGTGGCTCTCCTAGCTCCTGGAGGCTATGTGGACTCATCTAATTAGGTTTAGCCCTACTGTAGCTCAAGTGATGTAGCACCAAGGATTACAGGTATATCTCACCACACCTAATTGAGTTCTTTAGCAAAGGCATTTCCTCAAAGGACCTAGAAAGAATAATAATGTTAGTTAATATTAATAATTAATTGGTGATTATATTAATACCATTCATTAATATGAATAATTAATTGATATTGATTTTTAGTAATATTAATTAATAATTGATGGTTAACATGAATAATAAGGGTTACAAAGCATCTTTCCCCAAACCAGGGCATATTCTCTCATGAAAACATCCAGAGCCGGGGGGGAGGGGTTCATGCTAACTCAAAGTACAGTAGTATTGGGACGTACATGTAGAGAACCCACATGACCAAGGTAACCCACAGCTCCAGCTCTGCTGAGCCTCAGATGTCCTTCCTCTTTCTGAATAGAGACAGAATGTCTTCACAACGAGCACCCAAGCTCTCACCAGGCTAGATTGGGCAAATCGCTCAACCTCAGCATGAAGTGTCCCTTCAATGGGCTGGCTATTCAGGCAGAAGCTTTCCTTTGAACCCCTCAAAGGGTCAGCCCTGAGACTGTTTGTCATCTCCAGTCAAGAAAATTTCCAGGATATTTTGCCAAAGTTTTCCACTGATTCTCATTTTCCAGAAGGATTTGATAACTTCAACCAGTGTAGGGAAAATGGATAGATGGATGGATGGATGGATGGATGGATGGATTGATGGGTGGGTGGGTGGATAGATGGATGGATGGGTGGATGAAAGGGATATTTCACATTATTTTTTCCTGGCTCAAAAGCCCTTTCCCTCAATGAGTACTGCATCTGGTGTTAGGATAATTAGTTTAGCTCCCATACTTGTTTAGGAATCATATGCAGATGAGTCCCTGGAGAAAAAACGATGAATGCTGACTTTGCTCTGGAGACCAGTTGCTTGTTTTGCTGGCTCCAGCTAGGGGAAAGCAAAGTTTTGAGCTTCCCACCCTTTCTCGGTGGGGAATGCCCATTAGGGGGGCAGCCAGGTGGAGCAGCGGATAGAAGACTCATCTTCCTGAGTTCAAATCTGGTTCACTTAACCTTGTCTGTCTCAGTTCCTCATCGACTAGCCTTCACATGTCGTCTACGGCCCCTGCAAAACTCTGAAAAGATTCCCGTTTAATTTCTTATGCCGACCTATGATATGTTGAAACCCCAATGGAGAAAGTTGCAATGTGGAAGGGATAATTGTATTTCCTACACCTAGAAGGAATGCTAAACACAGAATCTTCACAAACTTGCATTTAACCAAAACAAACTTAAAACAGGATTCACTAACTTAACTTAGAACTCATTGAAACAGAAAGCAGGAGGTATGACGGCTGATCAGGCATTTTGCACTTCACCTTGACTCTGTACTGTCTGCTGCTAACACAGTTAGGTTTGGGCTCATCCTTTTGTCAGTGGCTGTCCTATGCTATGCAGAAGCTTCTGCTGCTGGCCATCTTCACTCACTGTACCCAGAAAGGACCTCCAGACTTCTTGAACTCAGGAAGACAACTCCAAAACTGGACACACCCACTCAAGGCTGATGCTTGATCCCCTGCTCAGGAAAGGAAGCACAACCAGGGGAAGGTAGGTGCTGGTTGGAGCAGTGAGTCCATGGTCCACCTTCTCCTTTGAGCCTCTGGAGAGGGAGGTAGAGAGTTGAATCCGAGACTGAGTGGGAAGATACTGTGGAGTAAGGGGAGTGGAGGAGGAAGAAAGGGGACACCCCCTCCCAAGGTTTTTTGTTTGTTTGGTTTTTTTGGTGAGGCAGTCGAGGTTAGGGGACTTGCCCAGGGTCACACAGCTAGTAAGTGTCGAGTGGCTGAGTCCAGATTTGAACTCAGGTCCTGCTGACTCCAAGGCCAGAGCTCCATCCACTGTGCCACCTAGCTGCCCCTCCCCCCAAGATTTTAACATCACACTAAAACACCATTGCTAAGTCACACAAGTAGTCAAGCTGTGAATGCTCTGTACCACCCAAGTTATACTTTAATTATGAAGAAATCCATCAGATAAGAAGAGCAGACAGGTGGCTAGACCAATCACTCCTCACTTCTTGCCTGGGCAGTTTGGAATTTGTCAGCTTCCACTCTCTCTCCTATCCATCTTTCACACTGCTGCCAAAATAATCTCCCTAAGGCCCAGCTCTGGCCAGGGCTTGATGGATCGGTTGATAATTAATTAATGAAAGAGCACTTAAGCGTTTACCACATGTCATACACTATGTTAACCCTGAGGATGCAGATCCTATTTGGCTCCAGGGTGGATGTTTCAGCAGTTGCAGATGAGGCACTGATGATGGCGGGGCGCTGAGGTGCCTTTGCCACTTTCCTGTGTCTCCCTATTGTTTCTAGGGCAAAATACAAAGTCAACCTGGCATTTAATGCCTGGCTTAGGCTGGCTCCCATGTACCTTTCCAGCTTAATTTCACAAAACTGCTGCGCCTGCCCCACACCCACTTTAGCAACGCTGGACTCTTCATGCCCTCTCTAGTCTGTGCATTTACAAAAACTCCCAGGCCTTGTGGTCAGTGGTTAAAGAGGACCCTGGTCACACCATCCCACCTTCCATCCTCTTCTTTTCCCTTGGGAATCCTTCTGTCCCTCCCAGCCTTGTCTCAAGGGCTAGTCTTCTATGAAGCCTTCCCCAGTCTCCCTCAAAGAAAGTCCCCTCTCTCCCATCCAATTTCCCTGCATGAGCCTGTCTTGACCTTTTTTGTGTTAAGGATCCCTTTGAAAGTCTGATAAAGCCCTTCCCAAAAAATGTTTTCAAAAATGTTTTATTTTAATGTTTTTAGTCCTGTTTTATGAACAAAATAAGTAATAGGATTACAGAGGAAACCAATTATATTGAAATGGTTATCAAAATATTTTTCAATCAAGTTCAAGGTCCCCAGGTTAAGAGCCCCATCTAGGGAGTTTCGCCAAGATCTCTCCTTTGCCCCGCCCTACTCCCTGGCTGCCATTGTAATTGGCCAGATCCTTTCCTAGTGGACCGCAAGCTCCTTCAGGGCAGGCGCTGCTTTGCTTTTGTCTCTGTGTCCCCAACACCTAGCCTGGCACACATAAAAAGGCATTTAATATGTTTAAGGAAAAGTTCCAGAGAGGAAAATTTCCAGGATATTTTGCCAAAGTTTTCCACTGATTCTCATTTTCCAGAAGGATTTGATGACTTCAACCAGTGTAGGGAAAATGGATAGATGGATGGATGGATGGATGGATGGATGGGTGGATGGGTGGATAGATGGATGGATGGGTGGATGAAAGGATGGATGGGTGGATGAAAGGATGGATGGAAGGATGGATGGATGGATGGGTGGGTGGATGGATGGGTGGGTGGGTGGATGGATGGATGGGTGGGTGGATGGATGGATGGATGGATGGATGGATGGATGGATGGATGGATGGA
>NW_020954586.1:2095954-2109163 GCF_900497805.2 Vombatus ursinus | reverse complement strand
GGATGGATGGATGGATGGATGGATGGATGGATGGATGGATGGATGGACTTTCAAGGTTCCTTGGCTGTCTATGGATCAACTTGCATTTTTCAAATCCTGCCCAGGAAGAAACCCAGCAAGGGTGGGGGAGGGTGGGCTAGCAGATCTTTTAGGGGTTGGTCTTTGCCCTCAGCCTTCCTTGTGAAGTGGGACCTGCCAGAGCATTTCTGTTGGCCCAGCCTTTGAGAATGGGGGCTCACCTCCACACCCTTATGAGGCATCAGAGGAGGCTTAGGGGAGAAGATAGGCTGCATTAATAAAAACATCAGGTCTGGAAGGAGGAAGGTGATTGTCCCAGCAGGTTTTCCTGGGCTGACGCCTTTAGGAGAAGCCTTCAGTTATGGGGGCATGTCAGAGCAGAGCTACCAGAATGGGCAGGGTAATCCCATGCTTTCTAGGTGATAATAGGTAAAAGGAACAGGGTGGGAGTTATCAAGAGATGGATTTAAGCTTAATTTGCAAACCAGCTTCTTAGCTGTCTTCCTATCTTCCTGGAGCTGCACCAAAGTGGCACAGACTGCCAAGAGGGTACCTTGAAATACCCTTCTCTGGAGGTCTCAGAGGCTGGAGGAGGGATATTGTAGAACAGGGGTTATTAATTGGGTTCACAGTTTCCCAGGGGGTCCATGGATAGTTTATGTGTGGGCTGATTTTGGATGGGGGAAGAATTGCATCTTTATCACAATAAAACTGATCTCCTTTGCAATCCAATATATTTTGTTTTATGCATTAAAAACACAATTCTGAGAAGGAGCCCATTGACCTCACCAGACTGTCCAAGGGGTCTCTTATACCAAAAAGCTGAAAGGCCCTGATAAGGGCCATAATCCTAGAGACAGAAGGCACACCAGAGGCTCTGGGGCCCAACTCCTTCATTGTACAGATGGTCACCAATAACTCTTAATGTTATTCTTACTGGGGCCTGAGCCCAAGGAACTCACCATAAGAGGTAATTATATTTAACAGGAGAGAGAGAGAGACAGAGAGAGAGAGAGAGAGACAGAGAGAGAGAGAGAGAGAGACAGAGAGAGTAAGGGCTTGAAAGTTAAAAAAAAGTGCTGATGTTTCATTTAGTAGTTGCCAAGGGGCAGGGAGATTTTTTTTCTCCCTCCAGACCCCCCTGGAGCATGAGCCTGGCACTTTCCCCACCTCACACCCCCTTGACAGATGGGAGAGCTGTATCTGTGACCTCCCAGTTCCTTCTTTCTGTGGTCTAGGAGTTCCCCTGGTGTTGGAGGGGGAAGCCCTGACTGGAATCCAAGAAACCTTTGTTCCCCTCCTGGCTTTGCCCCACCAACCAGCTGGGCAACCTCAGGCAAATCACTTAACTTTTCTGGGTCTCTGCAGCCCTTCTTTAATTTTGTTTAAATTTTTAAAAGGAAGTGTGCAGGATGATAATAATAATAACTAGCAATTATAGAACACTTTAAGGTTGCAAAGCACTTTACAGACATTATCTCATTTTATTCTCACAATAGTCCTGGGAGATAGGTTATTATAGATTATCCCCATTCTCACAAATGAAGAAACTGAGGGCTCAGAGTCACATAGCTAGTATGTCTCTGAGCTTGGATTTGAACTCAGGTCTTCCTGACTCCAAGTCTAGCATTCTACGCACTGTGGCACCACTTCACTGCCTATAATACTGGGCTCACAGACTCTTAGACCTAGGACTAGCATGACTCTTAGAGCCCATCTATTCCAATCCCCTCATTTTACAGATTAAGGATCTGAGACTTAGAGAAGGGACATGACTTGCTTTGCCTTCCTTTAAGAGGAATTCCTTGAAACGTAGACTCACAGGGAATTAAAATAAGAAGTTAATATAAATATAAATGTATTTAATATATATTTATATCTATAAATATAAATTAAGGAGTTAAAATAAAATAAAATGCTTCAGCTGAACACAAAAAAGCAGGAGGCACAATTATTATTTTAGATGAAGAAATGGCAAAAATTAAATTAATTAAAAGAGATAAAGAGGGAAACCATATTTTGCTGGAAGGTAACCTTTCCTGTTGCTTCAGCCATGCCCAACTCTTAGTGACCCCATTTGGGGTTTTCTTGACAAGGATATTGGAGTGGTTTGCCAACCGAGGCAAACATGGTGAAGTGACTTGCCCAGGGTCACGCAAGTAGTAAGTGTCTGAGGCCAAATTTGAACTCGGGTCTTCCTGACTCTAGGCCCAGTAATCTATCCACAGCACCACCTAGCCTCACAAAAGGTAACTTAGAAAATCAAGAGATTTCAGTACTTAACATGTAAGAACCCAATATCACAGCTTCTAAATACTTAAGGGAAAAGCTAAATTAGTTACAAGGAGAAACTGGCAACAGAATTATAGTAGTAGGAGACCTGAATTTATAATTCTAGGTAAATATAACCTAAAAATGTAATAAAAATAGTGAAGCAAAATCAACTAAAGAAGAATCAATCCACCAATCAACCAAAACAACAACAAACAATAAAACAAAAACAAGCAGAAGGTAAGGACCTGAATAGAATTTTAGAAAAAAATAAATATGACAGACCTCTGGCAGTTATTGAACGGAAACAGAAAGGAGTATACATATTTCTCCAGGCAGCTAGGTGGCGCAGTGGATAGAGTGCCAGGCCGGGAGTAAGGAAGAGTCATCTTCCTGAATTCAAATCTGGCTTTAGATACTTATTAACTGTGTGACCCTGGGCAAGTCACTTAACCCTGTTTGCCTCAATTTCCTCATCCAGAAATCTAGAGAAGGGAATGGCAAACCACTCTAGCATCTCCAAATGGGGTCACAAAGACTCAGACATGACAAATAACTAAACAACAACAATATATGTATTTCTCAACTGTGTATAGTTCCTTTGCAAAAATTAATTTGTTGTAGGACATAAAAACTTCATAAACAGATGCATAAAGGAGGTCATTCCTGGTCCTCCCGCCCGCTAGTGCCTTTCCCTCTCAGATTCTATTTATGTTTCATGTGCTAATTTATGTACAACCTGCCTCCTACATTAACATGCAAGCTTCTTGATAACAAAGACCAGGTGTTTTTTGGAGGGGGTTGCCTTTTTCTTTGGATCCTTAGCACTAGCAGAGTGCCTGGCACTTAATAGGTGCTTAATAAAGGTTTGTTGACATTTAAGGCAAACTATGAACCCAGGTTTTTGGACTCTAGAGCCAATGTGCCTTCTACTGTTTCACCAAAAAAAAAAAAAAACCCAACACTTATTGATGCCTTTTGTTTGGATGTCAGTCATTCCTAGATAACTGGGCATTTAGTTCAGGGCCTGGCATATAACACAGTAAGCTCCTAATAAATGATTTTCCATTCACTCATAGACATTTCTCCTCCTCCAAAAACTATAATAAAGAAAAATAGTTAAGCAAACTCAACCAAAGCAGTGACAAATGACAGTACAGTGTCCCACCTTTCTACTCAAAGGAGGAAGGTACTTTCTTATCTAGCACAGCTAGGCCTATGACCTAGCGGTTGATGGATCAAAACCACCCTTTTCTAGACTCCTCTGGACTTGGCATTCTAAAGTGAAGAGAGCACTGACCCTAGAGTTAAAGGACCTGTGTTCAAATCCTCCCTCACCCTCTGCTACCTATATGGTGGTAGACAAGTCACTTAACTTCTCTAGGATTCGGTTTCTTGTCTGTAAAATAAGAGCCTTAGACTAGATGGCTTATTCTCAAGTTCTACATCTATCGTCCCTCCACATAGAGGTCCTCACCTCCTATTTTGAGAGGTAGTGGACTGGACTGAGAATCAGGAAGACCCGGGTTCAGGTCATGCCCCAGACACACAATAACTGCGTGAACCTGAGCAAGTCCCTTATCTGTAAAATGAGGAGGTTGGCCTCAAGGGCCGCTAGTTGTAATCCTCTGGTCCTCTCCCTCTTAGAGTTCTTTTCACTTGCATTAGTAAAGTCATGTAGGTGATGTTTTCCTGTTTCTGTCCACATCTCTCTGCATCAGTTCATACAAGTCTTTGCCTACCTCTCTGAGCTCCTCATCCTTCACATCTTACTCTTGAGAAGCAAATGTACCAACCTTTGAAATGAATGTCCTCATTCTCATACTCTGTACCTCCCAGATATAGTGAAAGGCTTTAATGAAGATTGAATAGAGGGGGAAATATGCCAGAAAGTATCAAATGATGATAATAAAGTTCACCGCAGAGTGCAGACCCTCTCTCCAGCATAGTAGCTCTTTCTCCTCTGGCCCCTGGGCTGTTCTCAGTAAACTCAGACTCTGGTAATAATAGCTAACATTTCTTACTGTGTGTCAAACTCTGTGCTGAAAAATGATGTGAGTGACATCTGAGCTTTGGCAGTGTGAACTCAGATGGATTTAAGCCGCTTTTCTAGCTCCTCTTGGCTGGAGAAGAGGGTAGGGGCAATGATTCACAGGATCAGGGTCACAGAACCCAACTCCTCCATTTTAGAGCTGAGGTGACTAAGCTAAGGAAAATGAAATGACCTGTCTAAGGCCACACAGATAATAAGTGGGAGATTCAGGATTTGAACCCAGGTCCTTGCTATCCTTTGCACAGTCCCACAAATCTAGCATTCTTCCTCATACACCCCGAAGTCCTTTTTTCTGGCAAGGGCTACCTGAATACCTGAGTCTAAGCCAACAGAAGTTTTGTTAAAGGGCCTGCTGTGGACTGTTTCCTTTAGAGGTCAATGTTGCATCTGCTTTGGAGCAGAGGGACCCCACAGACCTGCCCCGTCAGAAGCCTGGACCTCTGCCCAGTTAGGTGCTGGAGGGGAGATTTGGGAGGGCAGGAGACGAGGCAGTAGGGATGACAGCTTTCCATAGTTTGCAAACAAGAGCCAAGCAGCTTCCTGGAAACCATCCCTCACCCAGGGATGCAGGAACCTGTCCAGCCCAGAATGTCTCGGAGAGACCAAGGCCTCACCCCTCGTTGTGTTTGATTTTGTTTGGTATTTCAGAATCCCTCTGTGGAGCTAGCAACTTATTCGGAAGGCATTGCAAATTGTCTTCATCATCTCAGGCCTCCCAGAACCCAGGGGAAAAGAGGAATGGAATGGAGGGATTTCTTTCCAGAGGCTGCTGGCTAGAGCCCAGGGGAGGACAGCTTGCGATGGGGACCGGCATCGATGCAGTGGCCAGCCTTAGCCACCAGGTGGAGCAGTTGCTCTGCACACAGGTAATAGGGGAGGGCTTCATTTGGAGAGGATAGGATGGAAGGATTGTGAGGGACCCTGACGATTCTGGGAGACTCTGGATGTAGTTTAGAGATCTGGAGAGCCTCCTGTGAGTCCAAAGGATGCTCGAAGCCTCTTCGGATCCCCCAGCTGCCACAAACTGCCTGGGTTTTGTTTTGGATGTATGTGCACATGTTGTTTCCCCAAGTAGAATGGAAACTCTTTGAGGGCAGGGACTGTCTCATGTTTATCTTTATATCCCCAGCGCCTAGCACATAGTAGCCACTTAACTATTTTTTTTTTATTTATTGATTGAAAAACCTGATGTTTCCATTGAAAACCTTATGCAAAATAACCACTACCGTCACTGCTGTGGGGTTGATCCTCTGGCATTGGACAATGTCTAATAGGGTCATGGAAGCTTCAGCACAGCCCTCAGAGAAAAGTTCTTTCTTCCTTCTGCTTTAGGTGACTGGGGACAAGGGATGTGCTGGTAAATGTTTAACAACCAGCTCACTGGGCCGGGGAGGGGGGATGTGCGCTTGTCACACTTGTAAGTTTAATCTGCATTAGTAACATTTTCTCTATCCCTTTCTGAAGTCCAGGCAATTAACTCATTCATCCATTTAATAAACATCGATTAAGTGCACTTTGCTGGGCACTGAGGGCACAGATAAAAATGAAAGAGTCCCTTCCCTCCAAGAGCTTACATTCTATTGGTGGAGAACATGGATGCAGAAAAATATAAAACTCATACAAAGAACCAACAAGGAGTGGTTTATACCAACGCTCCAGGCTTGAACCTGGGCTACAAATACAAAGTACAATTAAATACAATGAATAAATAAGTACAAAGACTTAGCTAGGTACCCTGGGCTCAAAGGACTGAGACTCTTCCGGCTGACAGAGACTGACTATTCCATGGTCTGCACCCGCATAAGGGATGGCGTTTGTGAGAGCCATTGAGAAGAGAATTCTGGTCTTCTGGCTTCGCACTTGGAGAGAGAAACATGTACTTCCAGGCTCTCTTCAGGGGGGAGAAAGACTGGGAAGAAGGGAACATAGAGAGGAGGTGGAAACCTCCATCATGTCCCCATCCCCAGTTGGCAACTTCCCCTTTGCTGAGAGCTAACTCTCTCTCTCTCTGTGTCTTTCTGTCTCTGTCTCTCTCTCTCTCTGTGTCTCTCTGTCTCTCTCTCTCTGTGTCTCTCTGTCTCTGTCTCTCTATCTATCTCTCTCTCTGTCTCTCTGTCTCTCTGCCTCTCTCTGTGTCTCTGTCTCTGTCTCTATCTCTCTCTGTGTGTCTCTGTTTCTGTCTCTGTGTCTCTCTGTCTCTGTCTCTCTCTCTGTCTCTCTGTCTCTGTCTCTGTCTCTCTGCCTCTCTCTGTGTCTCTCTGTGTCTCTGTCTCTGTCTCTGTCTCTCCCTCTCTCTGTGTCTCTGTCTCTCTGTCTCTCTGTCTCTGTCTCTGTCTCTATCTGTCTCTGTGTGTATGTCTCACTCTTTCTCTCCTCTCTCCTCTTGTTCCCAGTGGGAGAGCTTATTTACTCTGTGTAATGCATGGTATATATTTTCCTATGTATATTTTCTCTGTTTTCTCTTTCGCTTCAATATGGGTTAACCAGTTTATTCGTTATTTGCTATGTGCCATGTGTGTTCATCATGGAACTGGTATGTGGTGGGCAAGCCTTGGATATACAGCTTAGGGCACTTTTCCCATTAAGGGATAGTGACCAGGAATGCAGCTTGAACCTAAAAAATCATTTCCAATGTTCAAAGGAGCCGACAGATGGAGTCTCAGCCTGAAACCCCCTCTCTCTGAAGAGATGGCAAAGTCCAGCCTGGGACTTCAACCTCCTCCTTCCCTCCTGCTGAGAAGGGAAGGGGGGGAGACTAGAGTTCTTGTCTCCTGGGAGTCACATCTGGGCAGATTCGTGTGGACATACATAACCTACATGGGCAAAATAAGACACAAAACACACGCCCCTTACATATATAAATGCTATTTTTCTTATTGGAGCTGGATTTGATTGGCATAGGGAAGGCCCACCTACAGAAATGCTTTCTACCACGTAGATGGGCAGCTTGTCAGCAGCTTCCAGTCTGAGAGAGTAGCCTAGAACGCTGAGTTCCACGGCCACCCCTCCTAGAAGCCAGACTTGAACTTGTCTGTTTTCACCTACGTCATCCTGCCTCTCAGGTGTCATAGAATGTCACGGAGGCTGTCCTGCAACTCTCCTGATTAGCTGGATGAGGACACTTCATTTTTTGGCCCCCTCCAGTGAGCACCACGCTTCAGCCACATCTAGTGACATATGTGCTTTGGCCCCTTGCTAAAGGGCTTCACAACCAGCAGAACAGGTCGGTCCCCTAGTACTATGATGGGAGGAGGGGCAGAGACAGATAGGAGACTTGTGTATGCAAAGCACTCAAAAATGGCCCCCAGGAACAACAATCTTAGCTAGGGCAAAGACAGCTTCATCGTCTTCTCTCCCAGCTGCTCATTCTCATATGAACAAAAGGAGACTTTGGAGCTGATAGCCAAGGAACTCTGAACCCCAGAATTGTTCTATGATTATTTGACAAGTATATGTTTCCCAGTTATGGCTTAGCCAGCAGAAGTCAGGACTTTGTCATGTACTGGTTAATCAACCTAAGCCTGAGTGAGGTTTCTCACAGAGAGGACCCAGCAGTGAACTGGGGAACCTGGGTCCAAGAAAAGACCCCAGAGATGCATGGAAGAGAGGCCACTGCGCTGTCAACTGATGCCTAGGAGATAGAAACTCTTCAGAGCGCAGCCAAAGAAGCAAAACTAGAGAAGTTTTGGCAAATCCCAGGCTAAGGATCTCTGCCCTTTCTGAAGGAGTGTGGTACCATGCCAGCAGCAGAGCAAGCTAGCCTAGTAATGGTGGTCCTAGCCCAGGGATGAAGCAATATTAGAGCAGTGTTGGAATGGACCAGTTCAGCTTAGCGTGAACCTCCTGCCCTTGAGGGACCTTGGTAAGGACAGTCCCAGAGAAATTACCCCAAGGCCCACTGTAGCAGTTTTAGTTCATGCCCATTCTCCCCCACAGATGTTATGTGCATCGCTTTGTGGGTGTGCCCCATGTTTATGTGTAGAATGTTATGTAATTATTTTTGCTTTACCTTTTGAGTAAATAGTTCTTTTTTGTTGTTGTTGAGTTAATGGAATCAGCTGACTGATTGGTTAATGGGAAGCACCCAGTGGGGGCTCAGGAGTGTTAGCTGCAGCCTAGCTCCCCCAGCACCACCAGCCCCAGGGCTACCCCTAGAGCTCTGAGAATGGCTGTAGCAGACACTCCCCTCCCCAACCCCCCACCCCAATCTGCCAGGGTGGCTGCAGGTTGGTGAGGGCTCCCAGCGAAGGATGAAGCCCCTCTTCTGTATCCCCATCTCCCAGTTGTAATAACCACAGACCAAAAACCAGGGGAGCCCTCTTTTTTTGTCATTCATTATCTGTAACTCTGGGGAAATGCAAAGTATTTCTATTCTGTTGGGAGGCTGGAGAAACACTCCCGGCTGTTTAATTATTTAAGGCATAATCGGGGAGCCGAAATCTGCTGCAGCAGTCCCCCACCCCACTCTCTAGCCGTCCTGCAGGTCTGCCAGGCCCCCCGCTAGCAGCCCGAGTTGGCTGCGCCCTCTCACGGGGCCCTGGCTGCCCCACTGCTCTGTCCAGCAGCCCCACACTGCGGTACCTTCCTTCCCCGACATCCTGCTGCAATTCTTTGGACTTCCCCACCCTCCCTTGGGGACCTTTTCATCCTGCAAGACCTCCTATCAGCCCTGGAACTCACACCTCCTTGGTATCCTCTGTGCTTGGGGCTCTTCTGATTGGAGGGTGGGAGCAGCCGGCTCCTCCCAGAGCTTCCATTTAAGGTGGGAGCCTGGACCTGGCATCTCTCCATTTCCTACCCAGCTGGACTCCTTTGGGCTTTTCTATCATCCCCTCCCAGGGGAAAGGTTTCCTTCAGAACAAAGGATCAACAACAACATCCCCTCCCCCCCCTCCCCCAGACTACCCCTCTCCCTTCAGTTCCTTCTGTGCGTTGTCTTTAACCCATTGGACTGTAAGCACCTTGAGAGCAGAGGCTGTCTTTCTTTTCTCTCCTCCTATACCCCAGTGCAGTACCCAGAACATAGTAGGCTCTTAATAAAGGCTTACGGAAATAAATAATTTATCAAAGAATGGGAAAAGACAATATAGTACAGTGGGCGGCTCTAACCTGGGAGACAGGAGCCCCTGGTTTGAGCCCCATCTTTCCCACTTACCAGCCGTGTGAACGTGGCGAAGTCATTTAAACTCTGAGTCTCAGTCTCCTCATCTGTAAAATGGGACTAATAAGAACTCCTTACCTGGCAGAGTCACGGTCAGGCAGTCAATACGTCAGTAAACATTTATTAAGCACCTACTTTGTGCCAGGCACTAGGGTTACAAAGAAAGGTAAAGAGAGGCCAGTTCCTGTTCTGAAAGAGCTCAATTGAGGAGTGAACCCCTTACCTGGAAGGAAGCTCAGAGGCCTTCTGGTCTGACCCCCTCATTTCACAGAGGAGCCCAGAGAGATTGAGGGGCTCCCCAATGTCCTTGGACCCCAAATCCCACCTGCTTTCCATTCAGTCACAGGCCTAGCTCCTCCAAATGCTTTTCTCCCAACATGCCTTGGAGTCCCCACCACATCCTGGTTCACCCTCGCCTGGACACTCTCCAATTTGTCGACGATCTGCTTAAATCCGGCGTCCAGGACGCCACACGGTACTCAACTTTGTGATCTGAGTAGCCCGCTCAAGACTCCGGCTCTGATTTCCCTAGTTTGGGACACCGACTCAATCGATGGAGCCTGAGAGCACGTTGGGGTTCCTTGGTCTCGGTGTCAGCGTCAGCGCACTGACTCCCACCCTGCCTGTGGCTCGCGGTTCTCCAGGCAGCCACGGCCAAGCTGGGTCTCCCCACTCCTATACTTACTGCGGCAGTTTTCGAAAGCCAACTAAAGGATTCCACATTAACCTTCATGAAATAAATTTGGTCCCTGATCTCAGTACAGGCGAAGGCATGTTCCTATTACTGTTATTAAATTATCACATGTCATTATATTACATCAGTATAATCATACACACACACAAGCACACACACCACATACTGCCGGAGGTGCTTAGTAAATGCTGACTGATTGCTCGTTAGTGGCATAATGGATAAAAGGGCTGGATCTGTAGTCAGAGGCCTTGAGTTCCAGTGTTTTTCTGCCACTTACTACCTGCATGACCTTCAAGGCACTAGGCCTCAGTTTCCTCATCGGTAAAATGAAGATAAGAAAGAAGAGTTATGGAAGCATTTTTAAAATGCACAAAGAGGACAGAAAGAAGCTCAGAAGGAAACACAGTCAAAGAAATCAGCTTTGAGGCAAACACGTTGAGCTGATTATTTACATAGGGAAAAGAAACCTGACAGGCTCTCAGGACTATGCCTTTAAACCCAAATCACTCTGGTGTTCACTGATTGGCCAATAACAGGTCCCAGCCCAAGCAAGTTGCTCATTGTTTGGGTTTTGATAGCTCGGAATACAAGTAAATAGCAATTGTTTAGCTTCTGGTGGGAAACTCTGAGGGTCTTTCCCTACCTGATTCTTTTGTGAAGGCAAAGTGCCTTCTTACCTAGCCTTTAACCACAGAATGGGTGTTGCCTCAGACACACTGAGACCTAGGAAAGAGCTAGCTTCAAAAGGCCAAGGTCTCCCACTACATTCAGGGCCATCACCGGTCTTCCTTGCCATTGGGCTCCCATGACTCTGAAGGAGAGAGTGAGGCACAAGGTGGTGACAAGCCTACTGCCCTCTATCCTGGTCAGATCCCATCTGCAGTATGGTGCTCAGGCCTGGGCCAGGCAGTTTAAGGACGGTGATAGATCAAGAGCTTCCTGGAGAGGGAGACCGAGATGGTCTCCATTTAAAAGTCAGTTGAAGGAAATGGGGCTTTTTAGCCTGGGGATCCCTGTTTCAAGAGTTCTTTGGTGGAAAAGGATTAGGCTTGCTCTGCATGACTTTGGAGGGCACAGTCTGGAGGGTCTGGGCAAGTCTTCAAGTGGCAAGAAGGCCAATCTAGGCTTGATGTCACTGTCCCAAAGTAGAATGTGCTGCCTAGGGTGAGTGCCTCTCCATGGGCCTCTTCAAGCAGGGGCTGGAGGAGCGCTCATTATAGTGAGAATGCCTTTGGTGCATGGATTGGACCAGAGGATCGCCGAGGTCCCTTTCAATTGTCAAATCCCATGACACTACTTCTTCCTGGTCGACCATCTGGAAAGAGTCTACCACCCAAAAAGAAAATGAGGCCAGTCTCTTCTGAGTGAGCTCCTGGTGATGCCAGCATCACAGCTTCTCTTTCAGAGGGCTCACAAACCTGTGCTGGTCCTGCTCCCTGCTCATGCGCCCCTGACGGTCCTTTAGGGAAGGGCATAGAAGCCAAAGGGATGAGCTCCTGGGCCTGGTGGAAAGCCTGCACAGAGGGATGTGTCACAGTGAATGGATGGGATGGTTGGGACCATCCAAAGATCCTGGTGCTTCCAGTGGGACGAGAAACTTCAGCCCAAATCTTTACTCAGTATTTGCTGTTTAGGAGTCTTCCTGGAGGAAGAGCTACACCTGCCTCCTGGAGCCAACAAAACCAATTTTCCTCAGTCGCTCCCCTCTCCGGACTGCCTCAGTCCCGGGGCCGAGCTCCCTGGCGATGGACGTTGTTCTGAAGGAGCCTGGTCTCTGCTTCTTTTCCCTGACCCTCCTTTCTACACCATGTCTTTGGTCCTTCTCTTGCTTGGCCCTCCATGGCAGACCAATGATTTCCCATCTTGTCCCCCCATCAGAGGGAGGACTTTCTGCTCTGCAGAAAAAGCCCAGGACCTGAAGTCAGAGAACCTTGATCTGCACCCTAGGTCTGACACTTACTACCTATGAGACTTTACCTAAGTCACGGGTCTCTAACACTCTAATACTAGAGCAGTGGAGAGAGCCCCAGGTGCCTCCATTCTGGAAGGCGAGTTCAAATATGGCCTTGGCCACTTGCTAGCTGGGTGACCCTGGGCAAATCACTTCACCTGGGCTAGCCTCAAGATGATCAGAGCACCTACTCCCTCGGCTGCTGTGACGGTTTTTAAAAATATCAAACATTGATTTATTTATTTTTAGTTTTCAACATTCACTTCCACAAGATTTTGAGTTCCAAATTTTCTCCCCATCCCTTTTCATCCCCTTTTCTCCCCTGCCCCCCTAAGATGGTATGCATTCTAAATACCCCTTCCCCCAATCTGCCCTCCCTTCTATCACCTCCCCCCTTCTCTTATCCTCTTCCCTTTCGATTTTCCTGTAGGGCAGGATAAATGTCTACACCCCATTGCCTGTGTAGTTTATTTCCCAGCTGCATGTGAAAACAATTTTTAACATGTGTTTTTAAAACTTTGGATTCCAAATTCTCTCCCTCCCACCCCACCCACACTCATTGATAAAGCAAGCAACTCAATACAGGTTCTGTGTTGTGAGGATCAAAGCAGATCCTATCTGTAAAGCGCTTAGCTGGCGCCCATCTTGGCTACTCATGGCTGCAGAGCTGGTAGGGGCCTGAGAAGCCCTCACTTTACAGAGGAGGAAACCGAGGTCATAGTGGTCATCGGGGCCAACCCCGTCATTTCACAGACCAGGGAACAGGCCCAAAGGAAGGTCTCCTGAGGTGCTGAGTCATCTCCTTGGACTCGGTGGTCTCCGCTGCCCGTTCAGACAGACCCCCGGCCTGGGCACTCCACGGCCGGGTCAATGGGTCAGTGCTCAGTAAGCGCCTCCTTCTGTCGGCCAGCCCCCTGAGAGGGGAGAGAGAGGGTGGGGGGTGGGTCCCTGCCCTCCAGGGGTTTCCATTCTAAAGCAGGGAACCCCCTTCCCTCTCCCTGCTCAATCCCTCCCCTCCTGCTCCCAGCCCTTCGGTGGTCCACCTCTACCCGGGGGCGTTC
>NW_020954586.1:2090531-2095854 GCF_900497805.2 Vombatus ursinus | reverse complement strand
CACTCTCCCCCCTTCCTCTTCACTGTCCCCCTCCCCCTCTACACCATCTCCCCCTCTCCCTCGGCACTGTTCACCCTCTGCACTGCCCCCCCTTGCACCCGCCCCTCCCCCTCTGCACCATTCCACCACATCTTCCCCTTCTCCTTTTCCCACCCCCATCCCCCCTCCATCCTCGTACCATCTCCCCTCCCCCTCTCTTCCCATTCCCCCTTCTCACCCGTCTGTGAATCAGCGACCCTGGATTAAGCGCCTAGGACGTGTGCCAGACGCAGCGCTAGGCTTGGGATCCCCTTACCAAGGGGGAAGGCGTGTCTGCCACGGTGGGGGGGCTTACATTCTGTTCGGAGATAGTCCCAGAATAGATGCAGGAGGCAGGCGACCCGGGCGAGCTGTGGGGGGCATGAAGACCAGCCCCCACACCCTGTCCCCGGCGCCTTGCACCGTCTCCATCCCCCTGGGCAGCCTCACCCAGAGCCCTCTCCCTCTCCCTCTGCCCGTCCGTGGCTCCCCTCGCCCTCTCTTCCTGGCCCTAAGCAGAGGTTTTGTACCCGGCCCCAGCAAGCCCAAAAGAGGGTCGGTAAATGTCCGATCCTCAGCTGCCCAGGCCTTCGCAGAGAAGCCGTGTGCTGCCCAGCCCCGTTCTCCGCGGGGGGGGGGGGGGGCCAGTGGATCTTGTCGAATCCTAGAATATCAGCGATGGGGGCCCCAGAGAGACCATCGAGTCCAGCCCCTGCATTTCCGAGCAGCCCAGGAAGCCACAGAGCAGAGACTGCAGGGTGATGGGACGTTATCCGTCCCCAGCTGCTCTCTCTGTGATGCCCCTGGGTCGGGATTGTGCTAGGAAGGGGTCTGGGAGTATCTCCTCGCTGCTGGTGAGCATTCCACAGCGCTTGGCAGGTTCGCCTTGGGGAGGCATGGGAATTTTCTAGTTTTCAGGGAAAATAAAAAAATTTAAGAAAGGCCACACCTGATAATGATGATGATGATGATAGTGATAAGTAGCTAGCATTTGTATAGCACCTACTGTGTGCCAGGCACTGCTGTGCCAAGTGCTTTACAAATATTCTCTCGTTTGGTCCTTGGCAGCAACCGTGGAAGGTAGGTGCTATTATGATCTGCGTTTTACGGAGGAGGAAACTGAGGCAGACAAAGGTTGAGTGGCTTGCTAGCCAGGAAGTGTCTGAGGCTGGATTTGAACTGGCATCTTCCCAAGGCCCATCTCTCTGGGCAGTGTAGCACACTTAGCATAATCGTGTCTTAATCCCCAGTTGAGGATCTTGAGGGTCTCCAGGGAGTGGCCCAAAGGATTCTGGGGGAAGGCTCCAAGAGGAATTCGAGGGCATTGGGCCACCTCCAAAGCAAGTGTCAGCCCTGGGGCTGCTCCCCAGCCATGGCTGTCCCTTTCCAAGCTGGCAGAAGAAGATTGTGCCCTTTGGTCCCTTTGGACCAGCCTCGACCAAAAACACCAGTTCCCACGGTAAGAGCTCTAGGCGCCATGATGACCTCGTACCCAGAATGATGTAGCCTTCTGTCCATGCTGCAGGGGTGTTGCCCGAGGCTGAGATGAGGTCCCGTGCCCTCCTGTGGTCAAGGATAGTCTCACAGTGAGAAGAGAGGGAGGCTTCCCTTTCTTGGCCATGGAACCCTCCTCCTGTTCTCTGTAAGTGGCTGACGAGCATGATGCTTCCTTGGGAGCACCTTCCTTGGGAGCACCGGTGGTTTTTTGCATATTCCACCCCATCTTTTTTATTCTGAAAACAACCTGTGGTTTAGGCTTATACTGCAGGTTGGTTCTTTCCCTCCCTGGACAACCATTTTCCCCAGGAAGGGTTTCTGGAGGCCCTGCGTGATCAGGGAGAGAGGGAAGGGCAGGGGGAAAGGAGACCCTGTGGGATGAGGGGCTGCCTGTCCTCCACAAGCAGAGGCCATTCAACATAAGTCAGCCACTGGGGCTAGATGAGCAAAAAAGTGTAAAGGACAAGAAATTACTAGCAGAAATGAAATTCTGCATGGCCCTTCATCTGCAGACCTTGACCTAAATAATTGTATGTTGGTTGACTGACTGACCGACTAGACCAAACTCTCCAAAGAGACTTGAATGTTACATGATGCACTGGGAGGTGCAGTGGGCAGAGCACCCAGTCTGGAGCTAGGAATGTGTGGTTTCACATCGGGCCTCAGTGTCCTCATCTGTAAAATGGGGATCATAATAGCCCCTGCCTCCCAGGGTTATTGGGAGGATATACCTAATAAAAGCCAGCTCTTGTTAACCGTTGGCTCTCCTGCCTTGCTCTGTCCTGTTTCCCCATGTCGCATGCACTTCCTTGTTTGCAATGTTTTTAAGGTAGGATTAGGGCTTTTTAGAGAGAACCTAGACCCCCCCCCGGTTATTACATGAGAGAATGGCTTGGATTAAGGCCCTATGCCACCCACTGCATGCTGAGTGCTAGGGTTCCAGCCCTGCTTTCAGGGAGCTCACACGCTAATGGGGAGTTCAGTTGTTGGCCAGGTGGAAAGACAGGAAGTCCTAAAATCAGGGTGTTGGTGGTGGTCAGGGTGCTGCCACCGGCTAGGCCCAGCCGTCTGCAGAGAATCCTGCTGCTGGTCGGGGTAGATGGAGAATGCTCCTTTCTAGATGTCTCTCTGGACAGCGGCGCCTTCAGCTGCTCAGACTTGGCAGAGCAGCCTGGCAGGGTGGGGCTAACAACCCCCTGAGGATGTGTCTTTGAGATCACCACACCTGCCAGAAGCCTGCCCCTGTAGGCTCTCGGCTCTGTTGGCTCCTTAGGGACTGTCAGAGTGTGGGAGGGAGGAGGCTGCTTGCTGTGCTGGGCCCTCCCTTGTCAGACCTTCTGGTCTGTCAGGGCCGTGGTTAGAGAAATGGTCAGATTGGAGGGGGGAGCCTATTTCTGATAAATCAGTCATCGGCAGCTCCCTTGCCTGCCTTGTTCTGTGTGGCAGCCCGTAAAAGACCCTGAGGAGACTCAGTTGTTCAGATAAAAATAATCTCTGTAAATCTGCAGAGTTTGGAGAGTGGAACACAGCTGTTTGGACTGAGCGTAAATGCCCACGACTTCATGGAAATTCAGGATTTTAGGAGCACTTTTTTAACTGTTCTTGGTAGTAACTTCTTAGAACTGGTGGGTTCTTGTTTAGCAAACATATAAGCGTTTATTAAGTGCTTACTGTGTGCCAGGCACTGTGCTTGTATTGGGAGTAGAAATACAAGCAGAAAGGAAGACAGCCCTTACCCTCTAGGAGTTCACACTAAAGAGGGAAGACTGTCCAGAACAGGAAGCTGATGGAGAAAGAAGTCTGGAGGGTGGGGAGTGGCGCTTGGAGAGGAGAGGAGGGGTGAGCTGGGCTTGCCTGGGCACCTCCTCCCAGTGGAACTTCTGAAATGTCCAAAGAAGACTGGAGAGAACCCTAGAAGGCATGAGGCCATTGAGTCCAGATGCCTCATTTCACAGATGAGGAGACTGAGGCCCGGAGGGGTGAGGTGGGACTTGCCAGAGGTCATGACAGAGGCAGAGGTTGAACCCGAATCTACCCAGTGCTCTTTAGGCAAAGACGTGATGGCATCGGTTGGCTTGCATGTCAAGTCCATACTGATGCAGGATTAATTATTGTTAGCCCTACAGTTGGAATGAATATTTTCATAGAGTACTCCGTTAAAACAGGTATTCAGAATTCCCCAAAGGGACCAAAGGAAACATAAGATAATCATATCATCATAGAAACTAATTTACCAATTCAGTAGATGATATGTAAGCAGAGAACACTGACGCCATAAAGAATTTAAAGAAGGCTTCTGTCTTGATGGCAAGATTCTCCAACTGTTCCTATTTGGAGATGCCGTGGGACTCATTGTGCCGTGCCCCAGAATTCTACAATGACTCCTCCAGTGAAATCCAGTCAGGAGACTGACAGAAGCATCCACGTTGGAAAAACAAAGTGGATGACGAATGTATGTTGCTCGATTGTGCTGTGCAGCTGGACTGGACAGCCTGGTCTTACTCCCTTGAGGTATGCCTGTCTTGGCCAACATCTGCGATGGCCAGTGAGCTGGAACCAGAGTTCTAATGGGAGCAAGTCTGGCTGGGTTACATTGGAGAAGTGGTACAATTGCCCAGCTTTGTCACGAAGGCCTACCTTTTCAACTCCAGTATTTTCTTAATGATGTCATTAGGTGACAAACCATAGAATGTTGTGATCTTTAGAAGAATCACAATTGCACATTCATCTATTCAAGGCATTTATTAAGTGCCTCCTGTGTGCCAGGTTCTGAATATTCAAAGAGAAGAACTAGTTCCTCCCCACAAGGAGCTTACATTCTATTTGGGGGACCAGTGTGAACATAGACAAAACAAGACAAGCATTCTCTACACACACACACCCACACACACGCACAGAGACAGTAATTTTGGGAGAAAGTCTATGGGAAGAAAGATCTGGAGGTCAGAGGCAGAGATGGAATGCCATATGTAAGGGCCGGCAAGTCGGCCACTGTGCTGGGAATGTTGGGAGAGCAGGGCCTCGCAAGCAAAGCTATTAATAGAAGTGTTAGCCTGTGAGCTTGTGAACCAGAAGTGGCGCTAACGGCGTCATTATGGAGCCCACCGGATGCGGCCAGCCTTGGAGGGAAGATGGAAGACGGCAGACAGACAGACGGCTGCTTCTCCACGTCCTCCATCAGCGTCTCTGCCTGAAATCTCATCAGCTCCCTCAGCCTCCTCTCTCTTCTGAGTCCAAGGCTGGGGTCCTCCCAAAGTCTTCCTTTCTAGAGACTGAGAACTTTCCAGCCAACTCCCCCTTTTGTGTGTCACCTTCTCCCGTTAGAGTGTAAGCTCCACGAAGGCAAAGACTGTCATTTTTTTGCTCAGCACAGTGCCTGGCTCATAGTAGGTACTTAATGTATGTTTATTGACTATGACTGGCACTAGTGTGCTTGGATATTCAAAGCACCAGAATGGCTCCTCTATTGAGTGGGAAGGTGTGGAGAGAGCGGGAAACCCACATGGAAATTAGAGCTGCATCTAAGCAAGGATAATTCTGAGAATCCTGCTTATTAATAAAGGCAAAATGCTAAAGCACAGACCTCCCTTCCTCATTCTTCTCTTGCATGAAGGCTCTACAGTATTGATGGAATTCCAGTAGGTTGCTCTGTAAACTCAGTTTACTTAATGAGGCTGGGTGACCACCTGTCTGTTGTATTTTGGTGTATAGCCACAGAGGTCCGTCCACCCACTCCCTTTGTGAGCTCCTGTGAGCCCAACAAACAACAGGCCTTGGTAGGAAAGCAAATTGGATTAAGGGTTTTAAA
>NW_020954586.1:2017579-2090431 GCF_900497805.2 Vombatus ursinus | reverse complement strand
TTCTTCCTTCTACCCTCCTTCCCTCCCTTCCTTCTTTCTTTCCTCCCTCCCTTCCTTCCTTTCTTTCTTCCTTCCTTTTCTTCCTTCCTCCCTTCCTTTCTTCTTTCCTTCCTTCCTTCTTTCTTTCCTTCTTTCCCTCTTTACTCCCTCCCTCCCTTTCCTTCCTTCTTTCCCTCCTTCCTTCCTTCCTTCCTTTCTTTCTTCCTTCCTGCCTCTCCCTCCCCACTATATGGTTCAGATTAGGATGAAAAGCCCTTTGGGGGAGTTAGTGTCCTCTCACTTTATTTAGGTTGAGCACACACTTGTGTCCTCACTGTTTGTGCACACAAGAGTACTGTGCTAACCAAGTTTAGATAAGAGGTTGTCCTCTCTCTTGGTGTATCTCACACACAGTCACAAATAACTAATACGGAGAATCCAGCAGGGCAGCAGAGGGTGGCCCACGAAGTGCTGCATTGGGGCCTTTCCAGCATTATCAGGCTCCCTCCTGCCTTAGCCTTTTAATCTTGGCTTTTTCATTCATTCTTTGAACTCGTATTCATCAAATGCTTGTAGGTGGACGGCAAATTAAGGCCTGCAGGACTAAATCCTGCCCACCCAACCATACACAGGCACAAACACAGATATGCATATGTGTATAGATGCATATATACACACACACAACTGGACACTAAGAGAGGACAAGGGATATTTTACTTGTGGGATGCTGAGTACCAAGAGGAAGGCTCAGAGAATGTATGAAAGGATGGAGACAGGAATCTTGCCTCTGTGGGGTGTGAGCGAGGACCCACACCAGCACTCAGGACTGTCGCCAGCACATAGTAGGCACTTCATAAATGCTTGCTGACTGACTGATCGAACTCTCTCTAAGTGGGGACAATCTTTTGTAATACCTACTTCACAGTTGTGAGAGGACCCAACAAGGAGATGTCCGTAAAGCACTTGGCAAACCTCCTAGGACCATGTAAATATGAGTGTCCCTGCTCGGAGTCGGAGGGTTCCCCAGGCCTGTAGCCCTCTGCCTCCTGCAGCAAACACGGGCCTTGGGACCGTAGCTTGGTGATAGAACGTTTGGGGCATTAGGCTGGAAAAAAGCAGCCTGTGTTAAGCATTTGAGTCTAAGACTTGGAGAAGAAAAGGAAAGAAGAAACCTCAAATGAAGACACATTTTAACTTGGAGCATGTAGAGAAGCAGCATAAAGCTTTATCATTTGAAGAGGCCTCAGATTCGTTCAATCCCTTTCCAAAGATTAAATTTGGAACTGCTAAAACTAGGGAAGCCAGTGGAGCTAAAACACAGAAGTGCCAGGAGTCCGATACAGAGAGAAGCCTAAGCACTCCGTTAGAAGCAGATTTCAGGTTGTAGAACTTCCTGCGTGCCCCTGCCCCAGTGTCCAGAGCGGCTTCCGGGGGCTCCTTCTGGCGCCACTGCCCTTGATCGTCACAGAAGCCGTGTGATGAAAACTAGCTGAGAAGTGAGTCTTGTTGACGTGGACCACCCGGGGCGTCTCCCAGGCCGCACATCCCGAGCAGCATCCTCTTATCCTCTTCCTGGCCCTACTCGCTGTTCTGCCTCACTTCCTTGTTTCTGTCTAGGGGCACCACCCTCCGCCTCATGGTCATCCTTGACTCTTCTCCCTCCGCAGCAGAGGCATGGGGAGCGAGACTTCCCAACGTCTCTTGCATTGGTCATCTCTCAACCTCTGCATTAGTGTCAGTCCTGTGGCCTCTCTGTTTCAGTCCATCCCCAGTGTAGTTGTCAAATTGCTATTCCTAAAGCATGGATCTGGTGGTCACTCCTCTGCTTAGAAAGCTTTCGTGGCTCCTAAAATAGGGATTCAGGCTGCCCGGTCTGGAGCTGCTCAGGAGCACTGCAGAGGCCAGCCCAGCCCAAACCCTCTTTTGGCAGATGAGGAAACAGCCTGAGGGAGGTGAAGGGGCTTACCTCCAGTGCCGAAAGGGGAGGTGGTCAGCAGTTCCTCGGCTTGGCTCCAGCCTGTCTTCTTGACCAGAGACACCCTTGTCCTGCCCAGATTAAAATGGAGTTGGGAAATATTTAGCATAATAAATAGAAGCACAATAAGACATAGGTGATATTAATGCATGGTTTTCTAAGTCAGTATACAGCCAGCAGGAATCCTTTATGTTGGGGTTCTGGCCCGTTTCTGTGAGTTTGAGCCTACTGTCCTGGGCTGAGCCCCCATTCCTCGCCATCCAGTGATCTGTGGTCTCAGCCCACTAACCTCCTTGCTGGTCTCTGGTATAGTTGTTGGTCAGGCTCAAGCCTTTTCTGATGCCTGAGATGCTTCCCCTCCTCGTCCCCATCCCTTGCTTCCAGGCTTCTGCCCTACGGCCTTGCTTAATCCCCTACTACTCTTCTTCCCACCTCCCAAAATTATCCCTAGTGCCAATCACTACAGCAGGCTCATAGGAGGCAGTTAGTAAATGCTTGTTTAATTTAATTGAATCAACATAAGAAAATACCTTTTTTTCTCTTTCTTGAGTACAGGTATTAATATAATAATAAGAGCTGGTATGCCCAAAGTATATTATGGTTTACCAAGTGCTTTGGCTATGTTGTCTGCACCCATCCTCTTGATTTCCCTGCCTGGGCAGTGGATTTTGACTGTTACTATCGGGAGAGGCAGGGTGTCCTATCAGAAAGAGAGGCTGCCTCAAAGCTGGGTAGACCTGGATTCAAGTCTGGCTTTTCCCCTCCTCCTGGCTCAGTGACTCTGGGTGAGCCAGGCTCTAGGCCAGGGATATTGAGCTGAAAAAGTCTGCTACCTTCATGTTGACTTAGAAAACCACAAATTAACATTATCTGTGTTGCATTGCATTTTTGTTTATTTTTAGTAAACCTTTCTCAGTTATATTCTAATGTGATTGGAGTTTCCAGGTTTGGCACCTCTGTAGGCCATCCTCTCAAACTGGAGGGTGGCAGAGAAGGGCCCAGCCTTGTGTGGGCAGAGAGAGGTCGAAGACTCAGGAAGCTCCAGGTCTGGTCTCTATCCTGGTCCTGCTACTGTTACAAGAAGAGCAGAGAGAAGGGTGAGCTAGCTACAGGTTTACTTCCATTCCTTGAGTTCCCATGTTTTGGTACATTCTTTTTTAAAAGAAAAATAATATTTCATTTTCCCCCAAATACACGTCAAAACCATCTTTAACATTTTTTAAAGAAGTTTTGAGTTCCCGATTCTGACCCTCCCTCCCCTCCCCCTTCCTCGAGACAGTAAGCAGTCTGAAATAGGATGTACATTGTATGTGCAGTCACGTAAAAGATTTCCATGTTAGTCATTTTGTACCAGGAGACTCAACGGCATAGAAGAAAGAAAGAGAAAATGAGAAACAGCGGGTGCGCTTCCGTGTGTATTCAGACAGCGTCAGGTCTTCCCCGCAGATGAGGCAGATGGCGTGTTGCATCATGAGCCGTTTGGTACTGCTGAGAAGACCCAGCTCGTTCACAGGTCTGCGTCGCACAGTGTGGCTGTTACTGTGTGCAGTGGTCTCTTGGTGCCGCTCACTTCCCTTTGCGTCCGTTCACGTAACTGTCTTTCCAGGCTTTCCAGAGAGCATCCTGCTCCTCGTTTCTTACAGCACAATAGTATTCCATCCCAATCACACACCACAGCTTGTTCAGCCATTTCCCAGTGGATGGGCATCCCCTGGACTTTCGAGTCTTTGCCACCACCGAAGGAGCTGCTATCAGTATTTTTCTACAGCTCGGTCCTTTTCTTTGATCTCTTTGGGGTCCAGGCCTCGTGGTGGCATTGCTGGACCCAAGGGCGTGCACAGTTTGAGAGCCCTTTGGGCACAGTCGTGGGGGGCTCCTTACAAACAGCAAAGAGACTCGGAGATTCTCTTACAAGGACATTTTTTTTCAGATCAGCTTCGTGGGTTGCCTGTCCCATCAGCCCTGGCTCCAGCTGAACTTGTGGTCCACTGAAAGCCCCAAATCTTTTTCAGAACAACTGCGTCCCCCAGCCAGCCTTCTTCATGTTATACTTGGGAAGTTAGTGTTTTGTGGCCTTGTGAAAGACTTCACATTTTTCCCTTTTGGGTTTTGTCTTCTCCTAACTCAGCCCAGTGAGGGAGCCTGTCTGGAACCTCCTGGATCTTGACTGTCATTGAGTGTGTTAGTTTCCTCCAGTTGTATCTGGGTCACCTGCTGTTTGTTTTTGTTTTTTGTTTTGTTTTTTGCTTTTTGGTGAGGCAGTCGGGGTTAAGTGACTTGCCCAGGGTCACACAGCTAGTAAGTGTTATGTGCCTGAGGCCGGATTTGAACTCAGGTCCTCCTGAATCCAGGGCTGGTGCTCTATCCATTGTGCCACCTCGCTGCCCCGGTCACCCGCTGTTTGGATGAACATCCCATCCATGATGGCTTTCTCTACGTCATTGATGAAGATGTTCCCAGCCCAGCGCTGGGGTACCTCACTGGACACCTGTGACACTGAATCTCGACCTCTGCTCTTGGAGTCCGGCCTTCCTCCCAGCCCTGGCTCCTTCTGATTGTCGTGTTCTCCTATCCACATCATTCGGTCTTGCCTAAAACAAGAGCAGGAGAGATTGCGCAAAGGCTTTGCTGGACCATTCGCCTCCTCCAGAAAATGAGACGCTCTTGCAGGTCGAGTCTGGTTCCTTGATCTTGGTACACTCTCCCGGCAGCATTCCCCCCATCCTGTGGGTTTATCATCGTCCTTGGACCCTCCCGGGCTGGCTCTTTGGAATCCCCGGTCCCCTCTTGAGAGCAGTGCTGGGAGCAGACACGTTCGCATTCCCACAGGTGACCTTTGCCTGCTTCCTATCCTCTGGTCAGCCCTGGGCAGTGGGCAGGCTTCAGTGCAGTTTTGGCCCTGTTGTGTCCGTGGGGAGGCGGAGGCACAGACAGAGGAAGAACCTTGGCCATAGTCTGGAGACCCGGGGGTGTTCCAGGTGGGGACTCGGGGTGTTCCAGGTGGGGACTCGACCCCAGTCTCCTGATTCAGGTCAAACATTCTTTGCTTTGTACCCTAGTGCTTTTCTTCCATGTGGAGATGACCTCTCCCCTGGCCTAGACCTGCCCCTTCTTCCTTGGATTTCACACTGTCCTTCCATTTCTGTGTCCGATCAAGTTCTTTGGGGTATTAAAAATAGTTAGCTAGTTGTGTCTGTGGTGTGTGCCCTCCAGAGACCTGTAAATCCCTGCAAGCTGAGGCTAGGCCCTAAGAGGTATTAGGGTATTGTGTGGAGCTCTGCACACAATAGGTGCTTCATAAATGTGTTGAATTGAATTGAATCCACGTCCTTATCTGTAGACTCTCACCAAGGTAATGGGATGAGGTCTTTGGGCTGAAGTTGAATCCGCAAAAACCTTTTTTGTTTCCTTAAGCATTTAAGAAATTTCCATTTCTCTGGAATTTGAAAAGCATCTGGTCTGTCAGCCTTCCTGCAGTGAGAGAATTGCTAATTAAGTTTGGGGAAAGTGGACTTTGAACATTCAGTTAGGGGCCACCGGGCTGGTTCAGTGTCTGGTTCTCACTCAAAAAGATTGAGGCTCTCGATTTTCAGGGCCAGCTCTGTACTTCTGGGCTCACTTGACAAGAAGAAGGGAATTCTTGGCAGTGGTGCTGGGATAGCTCAAGGTGCTCACCCTTTCCTCTGACCCCGACCCATTGGGTCAGGCGGTCAGTTTTGGGCACAGCTTCTACATGATACCGGAATGACTCCAGATCTTAAGGAGAGTGGTTTTGGTGGAGCTCACTGGAAGAAGATCGGTTCTCCATGTCTCTTCCTTGTTTTCCCCGTATCCAGGTTGCTTTGAGAGTAAGTGGGTGGGAGATCTGTAGGAGTCCCTCATCTCTGGCCTCAGGTTCTTGCTGGAAGTAATAGGGGAGAAATGAGGATTTCCAAGCAGATTATGTCTCTCTCCGCAGAACCAGATGGTGTCGTCAGTCTGTGGCAGAGATGGAGAAACCAAGGGCAGGGACTGTGGGGTTGGAATCTGAACTGGGAAGCTCCCAAACCATACTCTCCTGGTGAGATAGACTGGACATGTTGTGTTACGAGACTGGTCGATCAGGGGAATACCGTAGGTACAGTGGACCTAGATTTTGGCAAAGTGTTTGACAAAGGCTCTCTGCTGTGCTTTTAGGAAGGAAAGAGGCGTGGGCGGGGCGATCGTTCAGTGGGGTAATTGGGGAAAGGATAGACTCTCGCTGGACCGAAGAAGAGCAGTCGTTAACGGACTGGACAGTGTCAGCGTAGAAGGAGGTGGTGGGGCAGGCTGTCAGGCTCTACTTGGCCCCGTGCTCCCGAGCGCTGTTTTATTGGCGGCTCAGATAAAGGCTTTAATGACAAGAGCTGCCGATTTGCCAATGACATGAAGCTGGGAGGGGTAACCGGCACCCAGGAGGACAAATTAAGGCTCCAGAGAGCTCTTGACGGCCTAGATCATTGGGCCCAATCGAGTCTGATGAAATGTAACAGGGACAGATGGATTAAAGCCCTGACTGGCTGGGAGGAGTCCTGGCTACAGAGTGTTTGTCAGAGAGTGGGGGGGGGGGGGGTCAGGACGGGACCTCAGTGGCAGCAGTAAATGCTCCAGTGGAGCCAGGCCCTGACAGGGGGCCCCGGCCCACTGCTCTCGGCCTGCTCAGCGCACATCTGGACCATGAGCTGGTTCTCCGCGGCATGTTTTGGGAAGGACATTGATAAACTGGAGAGTGTCCAGAGCAGGAAGGGCTCATGTCCTGCCAGGGTTAGCTGACAGAAATGGAGGTATTTAACCTGGACAATCCAACCCAATCAACATTTATTAAGTGCCTACTATGCACCAGGCACTGTGCTCAGTGCTGGGGACACGATTAATGAAAGAAAGACTGTCCCTTCCCCCAAGAAGCTCACTGTCTAATGGGGGGGAGGGCGGACTTGGCCCAGGTGGGACATCTGGTTCCTTCCAGATGAAACCAGGCAGAGCCGGCAGATGCCCAGGGGCAGGATAGTGGGGGTGGGGGCAGTCTTGTGGAAGAGGCAATAGATTTGTTCCTCTTGGCCTTGGAGGGCCAAACTAGCCGCAGTAGAGAGAAAAGGCCCCACCCAGCTGACTTCCTGGACTTTATGATCTCTAGAAACTTATCCTTCTGCCAGATCAGCTCTGAGACTCAGACTTGTTCAGTCCCCCTGCCCTCGGGCCGCTCCCTCCCTTCCCTCTCTTCCCTCTCCTCTGTCCTTCTCCCTCCCTCCCACTGGAGAGGGTGAAGGTGGGACCTTGGAGAGCTCCTCCCTAATCCTCTGCCTTTAAGGAGAGCACTCCGGGGAATTCACCTCATCATTTCCCAGCTGGCTACTTTCCTGGATTTCGGAGCTCCAGAAACTCATCATTCTGTGTGATGAAATCAACTCTGAAACCTCCTTTTAGGTGTTGCCCTCCTTCCTTAGACTGTGAGTTTCTTGAGGGCAGGGACTGGCTTAAACCTTTCTTTGTATCCCCAGGGTTTAGCCCAGTGTCCAGCTCTACTCGTAGTAGGCATTTAATACATGTTTATTACTGACTGTTAAAAGGTCAGAGCAGTCTTGGGCTTGATGTTAGAACCTGCCAGGAGTTGGCATTTTCCAGAAGTGGCAGGGGCTTCCTCAGCAGGTGGTGGGTCCCCTTCCCCACAGCTCTTTCAGCAAAGCCTGGATGACCATTCTTAGTGGGTAAGAACTCGGTTGGACCAGATGTCCTCCACAGTCTCTTCTGACTTTGAGATTCTGTGATTCTGGACTTGGAGTGTTTTCAATGAAGATGAAATTCAGCATCACCCATTTGATACAGAAAGAATTCAGCCTGAACCAGGTGACATAGGCAGGAACCTTGGGAGGAAGGGATGCCCCAGCAGAGAGCTCTTATTAGAGGAGAGAACACTGAGGACAGTCAGCTGTGGACCCTCGATCTGGGGAGGGAGATTCCAGGGTGTTTGGAGAGGTTCAGTAGGCTTGCGGCTCCTAAAGCCGGAGGGAATTGGTTTCAGGAGGGATGATTGGCCTCAAACACCACTGACCCTATGGCAGTGATTCCACTCAAGAAGAAAAGGGGAGCTGTCGAGAGAGAGAAAGTAAGAGAGAGAGAGAGAAAGAGAGAGAGAGAGAGAATGATGAGGTTGTGTCAGAAGCTCACCGACCACCTGAACTTGTGAAAAGAGGCAGATAGAAGTTGGAAGTGAGGGCAGGGGACTGAGGATGGCGAAGAAGTGGCCTGGACTTCCCCAAAGGAGCCAGAGTGCCCAAGGAGCCCAGCCTGGTCATCAGTTAATGGAGAGATGGTGTGAGCCAAGGTTCGAGGGGATGGGCCGGCGGTGGTGGGGACCTCAGGAGAGCAAGCCTGTCACCGCCTGGTCTGCTTCTGTTGCTTCTAGGAATGTAAATTTGGGAACAGGAATTGCTTCATTCTGCGCCCTCCCAGTGCCTGGACCATAGCAGACACTTAATAAGTGCTTGTTGAATGCTAGATTTAGTTGATTGATTGATTGATGAAAGAGTGATTTTCAACTTGGTAAATAAGGTGCAGAAATGCCCGGGGGTGGGGGGGGAGGATTGGAAGCCCAGGAGAGTGAAGGGTTCTTGGCCCCCCTTCAATGAGCTCAAAGACCCGTCTGGGGAAAACTGGAGCCTGGGCCACCAAACTTCATAGAGAGTGCAGGGGGTGAGCCCTGGAGACGGGTGGGGAAGAGCCGTGCCTCTGACAGCTGAGCTGTTGACTCAGATTCCTGCTCTCCCAGATGACTGCAGAGTTTGAAGGAAGGCAGGTCACCTCTCTGGGCCTTGGGTCAGACCAGGTGATCTCTCGGGTCCTTCAGAAACTCTGTGAGCCCAGAACGTACCAGCTCCGACGCTTCTCCCTTGGTGCCTCTGGTTTCTCTGTGGCATCTCCCAGGAGGTCATGAAGAAAGCATCCTGGGTAATGCCAGCTCCCACTTCTCCGGCTCTATCAGGTAACACCTCTGGGAGATTATGGCAGAGGGTTTGTGATTTAGCTCTGTTCACACAACTGGCAGTACCTGAGACGAGACTTGAATCCAGACCTCCTGACACCAGGCCCAGGGCTGTGTGTGCTCTGTCACAATCTGAGGGACTTTGATTATGTGATTGCTGAGTCAGTCAGTGCTGGAAACCTCTGGAAAATTACAGAGGACAGGCAGGAGGGCTGGACATGGGAAAAGCCCTCCCATTACGGGCCTGTGACCTTGGGGTGCACTCTGAGAAGGTCCCTGAATCAGCAGAGAGCTGGAAAGGACCTCAGAAGCCATCTAGCCGAGCCCCCCATTTTACAGATGAGGAGACTGAGGCCCAGGTCCTACATCGACCATCAAAGACAAGCCCCTCAGAGCAGACTAAACTCATTTCCTTCTCTACTGGGGCTGGAGGCTGATAGATGAGGGCAGTGGAATGTGGTCTGGGATTGTGGCTGCCGCGTCCAATAAAGCAGCCCCTGAGGCTTTGTGCACAGGGCTGCCGTTTCTGCTGGTGGCTGAAGAAGCTGACCCACAGGAACCAGGGTCAGCTGCGTCTCTCTGCAGTTGTCACAGTCCCACTTATTTTGGATTTTAATTTTTTTAGATTCAGTGAAGGCTTAGATGGCAGGACGGGTAACCATTGGGCAGCAGAAAGACCTGGTCATTGTCTCCTGAGGAGCTGACCCAGCCGTAGGTTCAAAGCCACAGCTCCCCAAGTAGAGGACTGGGAAGACAGAGCCTTTGGTGAAATCCCCCAGGGCTCAGTATAAGTCAGGGCTGGGCCACACCAGGCCCTCCCCCTAAAGTGGAATTAGAGACTTTGGTAACAGAAGTGCCACGTCCAAAAGGAGGGAGGTAATGGAGCCACCCTAATTTACTCTGGTCACACCACATTTGGAGTATTTTATTTAGTTCTAGAGACAGCTAGATCATAGCGCTCTGGGCCTCTGAGTCAGAAAGTCTGGAGTTCAAATCCAGCCTCAGATACTTACTAACAGTGTGACTGGAGGTCATTCACTTAACCTCTATCTGTCTCAATTCCCTCAACTGTAAAATGGGGATAATAATAACACCAACCTCACAGGGTTCTTGTAAGTATCAAATGGGATAATATTTGTAAAAGTGCTTAGCGCCTGGCACACAGTAGGCGCTTAATAAATGCTTATTGCCTCCCCTTCTAGGTGCCACGTATTAGGAAGACTATTGATGACCACCCAGAGGAGGGTGACCAAGGCATTGAAGGGTCTGGGAACTGAGCCCTGGAAGGAGGGGGGCGAAGAGAAGGCTTGGGGGCGCCGAGGGAGCCGCTTTCCAGGGTGGGGCGGAGCTGCTTTCCTTGTTCCAGGGAGTGATGGCTGCTAGCGAGAGAGGTAGAGGGAGGCTTGCCACCGGGCCACGTTGGCTGACCGCTCTAGCTGTTCCAAGGGGCCGGTCCAAGGCTGCTGAGCTCGCCTTTCCAACGAAGGGGGCCGCTGGCTTCCAGGGCCCAGGGCCGCCACCTCCCTCGCCACCAGAGCTAGGCTGCGGCTGAGCCTCTCGGCCTTCCAGCGTCCGCCCTCCTCACCCTGCACCCTGGCCACCACCTGCTTGGCCCCTGCCTCTTGGGTCTCCTTTCTAGGCCACTCTCTGTGCACCGCCTTTGGCCACCCACCCCCCTTTTAAATGCAAGAGAGCCCCTCGAGAGCATAGCAGACTCTACTTTTCTGTTGCTTGGGGCACAGGGGGCGCCGAATGTGCTCCTTCCCTCATCCTTAAAGCACAGGTCTGACCAGGTCACTCTCGCTTAAGAAGGTCTGTGGTTTCTTTAGGATAAAACCCCTTCGTTTGCCATTTAAACCCTTCACAGGCCAGCGGCAGGGCATCCTTCGGGGCCTGGCGCCCAGCTGGCCATCTAGGCGTCTTTGCCCACTCCCTGTCATGTGCTCGGTTATTGATGCAGCGGTCAGACACGCACGCACGCACATACCCGCATGCACGCACACCCACACATGCATACGCGTGCGCTGACGCACACCCGCACACGCATACACCCACACACACACGCACGCACACGCGCACGGTTGTGTCTCACCAGAGGGTGTGTGGATAAGAGCCGCTGCAGGGCCGCTTTGCCACTCATCATGTCTTGGTCCTGCCTCCTTGCCTTTTCCTGGTGTCCGGACGAGTTCTTCTTTGGCCTGTAGGTCTCTGAGCTCAGCGGCATCTCGCGTTTTTGGTTTTGGAGACCTCGCCAGCCCTTGGCCTTATGTTTGGCGAGGACAGCCTTTGGCTGAGAGCCGGTGGGCAGGGCTCTTGTCCAGGGCTGCCTCTCGTGGGGAGCCACAGCGCCCTTGGCGGGTCACTCCAGGGACCTGCTGTTCGGTCCCTTTTCTTCGCTGTCTGAATGTCAGAATCACCTTCATCTACCTCAAAGGCTTGTTGTAAGGACAGAGACAGAGGAGGGAGGCTAAAGCTTGGACTTTGGGTTTCACTGATCAGGGGAACTCCCCAGGGAGGAAACTCCCTCCACTGATGCAGGTTGGCACATTCTGGCACCTGCTAAATCTGCAGACGGCTTCAGGCCTTTGAGCACAGAGAGTTTGATTAACTTGCTCAGAGTCACACAACCAGGATGTTTCTGTGGCAGAATTGGAACCCAGGTCTTCCTGGACCCCTCTGTCCCCTGTGCCTGGCTGCTGCTCAAAGAAAAGGCTTAAAGTGATGTACAAATCCTTATTAGTCTTTTTCCATTGAAGGCCATTTAGCACCCCATTGGGTAAATGTCTTTTATTGTCCTCATAAAATGATTTTAGACTCTGATCCTGCTGTAGTTTATAAATTCAGGTGACAGGATTGCTCAGTGTCCCAAGGTTGGCCTAGTCTGACTGATTTACTGCTTTTTTAGACTCATAAATGTGGGAAACCCTTCCCTCTATTACCAGGAGACAAGCCTGCCCTCGGAGCCATGCCCAGGATTCTGATCTTCTCGATGATGCCTGGCAGAGCCGCCCTCTCAGGGAAGTCTGCCCTCAGACCCTTATCCTGAAGTCATAGAGAGCAAACGCAGCTACACATCTCTGAGCCTGATTTTTGCCAGAGAAACAAACACCAAATGTGGGAGCAGGCGAATTCAGCCGATTGCACGGGACCCAGCAACTTGGGCATTTCCCTTTGCTTTGCTTAAGACCAACCAGCAAACAGAGCCCTGGGCAAATGAAGTAGGAAAATGATTTTGATCTGGTGTGGGTGTGGGAGTGGAACTTAATGCCTTTCTAAGCTGCCCTAGGGTCAAATTCTAAGGAGCCTGGCAAGCCCCTCATTTCATTCCTGAAGACAGGAAGTGACTTCACTCTGGGGACCCAGCTGTTAGCCAGAGGCCCTGGGCTGGTACCCAGGGCTCGGGCTGTTCTTGCCCCTGCCAGGCAGGCCCTGGCCCTGGCCCTGGCCCTGGCTCTGGCTGTCCCTGCCGCTCTCCCTTCCCCATTTTCTGTCTTTAAAGGGACCGGGGTTTCTTCCTGCTGTACAAGCCCTCAGAGTGCTTGACTTCCAGCCTTCCCAACAGAGCCCCTTCAGATGCCCAAGGCAGGCCTGCCTGCAGACCATCTTCTCCTTCTGGGGAGTTCCAAGGTTCAGGCTCCAGCCCCCCTCCTCTGTCTCTGCCCTTACTGCAAATAAACACAACAAAAAGACCTTTGTCTTTTTTGATCTTTCTGGTCACAGACAGTGCCCCTTGGGCAGCTGGCACCCAGCTGGCCAAGGCCAGATTTTTCTCACCTTTGTTTTTTATTTGCTTGCCACCTCGGAGGAGGAAGAGGCAGAAGACTTTGCTCAGCATCCTCGGGTCTGGCCAGCAGCAGGCCCTAGTGAGGAGCCCAGTAAAGTCTCCTGCCCAGTGGCTCGCCGTGCTCTGAGGAAGCTGGAAAGCCTGGACTTTGAAGGGCATGGGGCTTCTCCTGCTCCTTTCCCTGTTCTGTCCTCGTTGGCCTAAAGGCTTTGTCCTTTGCACGTGGCATTTATCTAACTCCTCCTGTGTGCAAGGGAGGAGAGGCAGACTCGGTGCGTCCCTCTCCGGGTGTTTCTTAAGCATTTCTGTCGTGCTCTGCCTGGGGAGACAAGCACACAGGCCGAAGCAGTGCTCGCCCATGAGAGGCTCACTCCTAACGGGATGGATAAGTGCGGACGGGTATAGTGTGCGGGGTCCAAGGAGAGGAAGTGTAAATATGTACCATGTAGTTCCGCAGCGGGGAGCGTGGGGGTGAGGCACCTGCAGATGGGGCAGGCGAGGCCCGGGAGCCCTGGTTCTGCCATCAGACAACCTGGGTTCGAATCTCTTCTCAGCTGCTTCTTATCCAGGTGACCTTGGGTCAATCACTTCTTCCTGGGGCTTACTCTCCTCATCTTTAAACGAGGAGTTAGAGGAGATGACCTCGAAGTCCCAGCTCTGTGTCATGGACAATCTAATAAGTCACCAGGGTGCCAGCTCTTTGTAGTTAAGGGTAAGCCAGCTGACCTTTCACCTTCTCAGAATAGGATGTGGTGGGTGGTCTCTTGTCAGGCACCGCCCAGCTTCCCATGCACTGGTGTGGCCGGTGGCTCCCCCCTTTTTAAGCAGGAGGACCCCTTTTTAATACAAAAGAGTTTCTATCCTCCCCCATGATGGTTTATTATTTTCAATTGATTGAGAAAGCAGAAGACAAAAATGACCAAATGAATTCATGTTTTTAACTGAATTTACATTCTCTTAATCATGATGGGGGCAGCTAGGTGGCACAGTGGATAGAGCACCAGCCCTGAAGTCAGGAGGACCTGAGTTCAAATCTGGCCTCAGATCAAACACTTGACACTTACTAGCTGTGTGACCCTGGGCAAGTCACTTAACCCCAATTGCCTAAAATAAATAAATAAATGAATGAATGAATGAATAAATAAATCATGACATAAACATACATATGGAAGTCAATAACGTGTGTAAGACACTATTTGCTGACCTTTTGCAGGGTTCTCTCTCCAGGGTCCCAAAGTTGGCAGCTGCCCTCCTGGTCATTCTGGCCACAGGTGGTAGATGTGGGTCCTTCACCTCATGTGCACCTCACCCCCCTCCCCCATGCACGTGTATGCTGGCGCTGTGTAGAAGTTGAGGGTCAGAACGCAGCTAGGCCTGGCTCTTAGGAACAGGCTGGGCCCTGCTGATCATGCCAGGCCAAGGAGCCTTTGGAGGGACTTTGCAGGCCTTAGCCTGGACACACTGCCAGCCTCTTGACTTCGGTTTTCCTGGCTATACTTAGTTCATTCATTCCCTGGGGATCTTTGTTAAGAAATGGCCCAGGTTCCTCCTTCTAAATTAAGTTTTTCCACTTACTCTAATAAATCTAGGGGGTAGATTGAGAGAAACTTAAGTTTGTCTGTGAGAAGAATGCTGCAGAGAACGGCTGGTTGTTATCTTCTCCCTGGCCTTTGCGGCTGAAACCGCCGGACGCTGCTCAGAGACTAGGATGGCTAAAAATAGAACAGCAGCTCTCTTTGGGCAGCCTTGGGGTGGGGCTCCCTCTCGTTCACTGTCTAGGGGGGGGGGGGGGGGGGAGCAAAGGGGTGAAAGGAGAGAGAAAAGGGAGGAGGGAAAGAGAGAGAAAAGGGAGGAGGGAAAGAGAGAGAAAAGGGAGGAGGGAAAGAGAGAAGGGGAGGTGGGGGAGTAGAGGGAGACAGGAGGAGAGAGAAGGAGAGAGGGGAAAGAGGGAGGGGGAGAAAGGCGGGGGAGAAAGGGAGGGGAGGGGGAGAGAGAGGGATGATTCCTTTGGGTTGGTTTTTCAGGTGCTTTTCTTTTCTGTTTGAAATGTATATCTCGGAGACAGAGATGGGAGCAGGCTTCCTGCAGAGAGGTGTTTTCTTTTTATTGTTTTGGGAGAGAGCAGGAGGGTTTCTTTTTGTTGTTGTTGTAAAAAAACACTTTGCTTTAAAGGAGATGAGAGAGAGAGAGAGAGAGAGAGAGTGTCTGTGTGTGTGTGTGCGTGTGTGTGTGTGTGTGTGTGTGTCCATCAGAGTTGAGTGAGCCCTGCAGAATTCAGGAGCAGGGGACATCCCGTGAGCGTGCAGGGAGCTCCCCAGACTGACCTGGGAGGAAGAGGAAGGAAGATATCCGCATGTGGCGCCTGATTGCGGTTCCCACCAAAAGAGCCGCCCGTCCTTTCCCCAGCCCGTGCTCCTCCAGGCCCTGCTCCTGGGCTCCGAGCCCAGCACTTCCTCTCTGACTCGGTCTCACTTTTCTGGTTCTCTCCTCTGGCAGGACAGTGAGGGGTTCTCTTGGGCCTGCTGTCCAGAGGTTGTTTCCCAGGCATGTTTCCTTCTTGCTCATTGGAGGCGCTCCCTCCAGCCTCTTGTTTCCTGGCAGCCCAAGCTTCCATGGGAAGGAGAGGATTCCTCATGCTCATGGACATCCCCGTCCCCATCTTCTTCAGTCCCATCTGGAACCCCAGGCCCACATTTTGTCTTTTAAGGAGTGTCGATGCTCAGCATCCCCAGTGAGAGGGCACCCAGCAGGATTAGGGGATGCCACAGGCTTGGACCCAGAAACGGGGGGAGGGATGCCAGAGTCGTCAGAACGGGCAGTGGACCGAAGGCTTTGCTTTGGGTGGAAGAGCAGACAGAACTAGGCCCATTTGTGGGCCTGCAAGGAAAATCCTGCTGGGGTCTGGAGAGAGCTGGCTCTTTGCTTTGGTGCCTTCAGGGAGGGGGAGACGCGGACTCCCTGGGCCTACTCCTGCTGCAGATTAGTGACTGGAGAATGAAGGGGGTCCTGAGTGGAGCTGGTCCCTCCAGGTGGCAAAGACCCTCGGAAAAGAAACGTTTTCAAGTTAGTCGCTACACCAAGGCAGACATAATTAGAGCGAAACCCACTGCTTATTTAGCAATGAGGAGGCGTAGCAGATAGAGCGCAGAAAGACCTGAGTTCAAATCCTGCCTCAGATGCTTGCTAGCTGTGTGATCCTAGGTAAATCACTTAGCCTGTGTTAGCCTTAGTTTCCTCATCAGTAAAATGGGGATAAATTTATGCTTTGCAGGCCTTCGAGCCCTGTGGGAAAGTTAGCTCTTCTGGCCTTGAAAGGGGTTTTTATCATCTGATCATCTTGGATGACGGGACCCTTTCTGACATAAGCATTTCCGGTGGGTTGTTTTCCGGGTTTTTTTGTGCCCAGGATGCCAGCCTCTATGGGGTCAGTGTGATGGAAGAGTGGCCCCTTTCTGCCCATTGCATGAGTAGGTTCTGGTCCTGGGGGAATCCTCGGGTGGTTCTTCGAAACCTCTGGGGGCCCAGGGCTCCTGGAGCACAACCAGCCCAGCCCTTTGTTCCTTGGGGGACAGAAGCCCACTTAATGAGGTTCTGGGGGGGGGTCTCCCTTTTAGGAGTCAGGGTTCTGCAGGGGCTAGGGGTGGGGCTGCACTCCTTGGGCATGGTCCTCTGTCCATACCGACTCCTGGTACTGGACGCCTGCCCTTGTTGGGCCTGATGGGATCTATGAGGAAGGAAGGTCGTGGATGTGCCTGAGTGTGACTGGTGTTCCTGTATGCCTGGCCGAGGGAGGGCTGTCCGATCGGTCCAGAGCAGTGGACGGAGCACAGCCCTGGGAAATGGCAGCCAGCCAGAGAAGGGCCAAGCAGAGCTGGAGAACCCCAAATGCTGGCTGCTGGGGAAAGCTGCTGCCTCACTTGGGCTGCGTGTGCAGGGCGGAGGGCAGCGCGCATCCCTCAGTGACCCACAGACGGCCCCCTCAGCCTGCCCTTGGGCCTTGGGCTCGCCACCAGGCTCCACGTTCTCACCCCAGGGAAGCTGGGTGGGGGGTTCTCAGGCAACCCTTCTTCCACCTGGTGCCTTGGCAGAGTCTGCCTGGGTTCTGCCCCCAGTGTGTTGGGTTCCTTCTGTCCTGGCCCGATGATGAACAGAGCGGAAGAGGGTCCCTGGTTCTCCTTGGAACCAAACGCTCCTTCCACTTTGATGTTCCTTGATGGAGGGAAAGGGTTAACAGGGTCCTTGGTAACGGTTGTTTGTTTTTTCTGCTTCTAGACGATCATAAGAGAGGGGATGTTGATGAAGCAGACAAGTTCCTTCCAGCGCTGGAAGAGACGGTATTTCAAACTTCGAGGACGGACCCTGTATTATGCAAAAACCGCCAAGGTGAGGAGACAGTGGGGCAGGGTGGGCATGTGACAGGGAGGCAGGGGGAGCCCCGCAGTCCTCCCGCGCAGGCAGATAGCATCCTTCCTGCAGAAAGGGCAGTGATTGCCAGTGCGGAGCTTGAGCCGTGATCTCAAGGATGATCTCAAGGTGGGGTTGCAAATTCTTGTTACAAAATGGCTTATTGTTCATTTAAAAGTTTTAAAATGTCACACTTTTTTTTCAAGGAGAGAAGTGTCACAGAATTGCCAAACAATAGGGTATTTAGTATTTTTAAAAAAACGCCGAGAATCACCAACTTCATGTAGGTTTTTTCTTTCCTGGCATTTGCAGTACCCTGGGCTTCTCGAGTCTGGGCCGTCAGCATTTATTATGGCGCTAAGAATTTCTGTGCCCTCCCTTCTGTTGGCCTTGGGGCTCGTGGACCACAGTCCCTGTCTCTGGGCAGGCCATCTTTTCAGAAGGAGCCAGGCAGGCATTGGATTTACAAGTGTTCATATATAAATAATGACCGACATTTGTGATGAATATCTCTTATCAGAGTGTGCCTCTGTGTGTGTGCGTGAGCGCCCGTGGATGGATAGGCGGGCATATCAGAAGGGGCTCTCTCTTTGCCCCAGGTTCCAGCAGCTGCTTGGAATGGGAGAAGGGAGGCTTGTTCAGCCGCCTGGTTCCCCCTCCCTTGATAAGGGCCTTGGACCAGAAGAGGGAAGAAATGAGAAAAGCTGACCCAAGTCTTTGTCAACGTTGAGCAAGGCTCTTATAAGGGCCTTATTACTGAGACACTTACTTTCTCTCCTGGGCCTCTGCCGTATTTTATTTTCTGTCCTAATGATGCATGGCTGTGGTTTCTCTTCCAGACCAGACCGTGAGGTCTTTGGTCACAGGGACCTGTCCCCACAGGGCCTGCCTAGCCCAGCAGTGCAGGAAGTGCTGGTCACCCAGCACCTTGCCTAGAGGCCCCACCCAGACAGGGATCCCTGCTGCCAGATGCCTGACCCGAGGTCCTCCTGCCTCTGCTTGAAGTCCCCAGGGAGGGGAAGCTCACTCCACTTTGAAATCGCTCCCTTCCTTAGGAGGGTGCCTCTTTGCAGCACCCTCCCCTCGCTCCTAGTTCCACCCTCGGGGCCCGGACAGAACAAATCTCCCTCTTCCAAGAGGCAACCCTTCAGATACTTAAAACGGCCATCCTGTCCCCCGAGCCTCCTCTTCTCCTGGCTGAACACCCCCCTTTCCTTCAGCATCTTCACACGGCAGGATCTCAGGGGCCCTCAGAGGGCTGGCTGCAGGCTCCGGGTGCTCTTCAGATGAGAATGGTGGCAGCCGTTCTAATGACCACAACCAGTGATGCTTGTGTGGTGCTTTGTGGTCCGCAGAGTGTCTTCTGACACGCCATGGCCAGTGTCGAGCACAGGCTTCTGACAAAAGGAGGATCTAGTGGGACTTTGGCTCCCTGTCCGGCATCCTGCACCAGTCTAGGCTGTCAGTGGCACATGTATGAACCTCCGCCCTCTTGCCATGACTCTGTGCCCCTTCTAGACTGGTGAATCCAAACCGATGGCTTTTCTTTTGTCCTTATCCAGTTCCATCTTGTCAGATTCAAATACGTGTTCTGGCTGGCTGTTAAGGTTCATTTGGGCCCCTTGTGATGCTGGCCAACTGATTTTCTACACTTTCTTCTGTTGTGGGCTAAGTCACAGCACAAGTAGCAGTCCCAGGGCGTATCACGATGGAGCCTTGTTTTTGATGGAAGCTGGTGGGGTGTTTTTGCCCTAGAGTGACTGGTGGGGATTTTTGAGCGAGAAGAACTTAAAGGAGTTTGAGGGTTACTACTGTTTAATAATTGAACTGAAAAAGAGCTGGGCTGCAATGGGATACCACTCTCCTCTTCACCTCCGTCTTTACAGGCTCTCTTGTCACTGAATTGACCAGAGGGACCTTTGAAACGCTGGGTCCATTTTACAAATCAGAATCTAAAATCCATTTCATGAATTTAAAGTTGGAAGGGACCCTTAAGGTCGTCTGGACCAGAGGGGCCAAACTCATGGCAGGGTGCTGGGCCAGATTGAAATGTCATTGAGAAATGCTTAACAAAATAGCTAAAAATACAGTTCACCACAGAGAATGTTAATTTCTAAGTCAACCTTTGTCTTTGAGTTTAATTGAGGCACGTTTAGAAAATAGCAGAGAATTTCCTCGGCCGCACTGCTCTCAGCTGGCTCCCCAGTTTTCTCTATGACAAGCCCGGTGGCTTGTCCTTGTTTGGGTCAGCTGTTACTAGCCCTGGGGGAGGGAAGTGGCTCCGTTGTCCTAGGGCATTCCTGGGACCGTTCTTGTGGGCTGTGTACTTTTGATGAGAAAAGCGTGGGGCACACCTGGCTTGTTGGGTGTCGGGACTCAGGATGTCCGTCTCTTTTTCTTTCCAGTCGATCATTTTTGATGAAGTGGATCTAACTGATGCCAGCGTAGCCGAATCTAGTACCAAAAATGTCAACAACAGTTTCACGGTAAGCTTCTCTGCCCGCCTCCTCCCTGGCGTCTTCTGTCACCTCTGATCAGCTTTTGGAGTCACCTTGTATTTTTTCAGCTCCACTTTCTGGTGGAAGGATCAATGGTAAACTGTGGTGAATTCTCAAAATAAATCTATGACTGCCCAGCAGTAAGGAGGCAATAGACTTCGAGAGGAGGACGGAGGAGACCCGTTGACTGTCAGCCAGCAGGCGCCTCAGCGGCTGCTCTGATGCTTGGCTGGTGTTTGTAGTCTGGTCGAGGCAGCGTGGCAGCAGTGGGCTCCCAGGACCGGGGTGCAACAGCTGCCTTGGCCCAGCTAATCATTCCCCAAGGCATTAGTTTGCTGTTTGCTTAATTGTTTCCCTGGAGGGAGTTCCCCCATACTGGTGAAATAATAAACGGAATTCCATTCTTCCTTTGGTCTTCAACATTTCTCCTTTTGCTGGTTATGGAATCGCTGGTTGTCAGTTGCCTTGTTTTTAAAAATACGTGCATGCTTGGTTTGTGAGTCCTCTTCCTCCTTAACCTGTGTTTAAAATAGGGAGAGAAATGTTCCCCAGAGAGCCGCCAAAGCTGCATGCCGTGTCCTGGGTCACGTCTCTGCTTGGTTTTACTTTCTTTGACAATAATTATTTGTCATTCCTCTGACTTTGTTTTGGACCCACTCACTTCTCTGCCTTTTGTTTACATTTCCTTCCTTGGTGCAGTCATCCACACGGCATTATGCTCTACGAAGGATGTGTGGTGTTTTTCTCGCCTTACTTTATTTGGGTTCTTTGTGCCCCAGTGTGGTATCTTTGTAAAGGTAGCGAGTGATGCTGCACAGCACACGTGGTCTTTGACGCCGACGTCGGGAGCCATCCCGGGGCTCTCGGGTCTAGATCATCCATCCCTCTGTCGGCCTCCTCTCGCCCTCTCCAGCTTCCTTGTTTCTCTTCTTCTGTTGACTGGTTTCTGAAAGAGAAATGTAAAAGTGGCCTTGGTCACTGCGCTACTCTGTTGTTACATTTCGCTTTTCCACGCTCTGCTCTGCTGTCCAGACAGTAAATACTGATAGGATTTCATTGTCTGTGGTGCCTTAAAGCGTCGTGTGGTTTTCCTGTTGTCTTTCTTGACCTTATGTGTATTGATGGAAGCCTTCTCTGAAATGATGATGGCAACTCTCGGTTTGTTTGTTTTCTTTTTTTCAATTTGCCTGAAACGTGATCCTTTCTGGAAGGGACCTTAGAGGGTGTCTAGTCCAGTCCCTGCATTTCCCAGGTGAAGAAACTGAGGCTCAGGGAAGTTGTGACAAGACTCGGGTCCCCCAGGTTGTCAGTGGCAGAGGAGAGATTTGAACCCGAGGCCTCTCCCTCTTCATCTCCTGCAGCCTCCCTTAGGGGGTGTGTTTCTCGTATGCTGCAGACCGTGGAGCTCTGTTCTCTGATCTGTTCTGCTTTTCACTTCGGTTTTGTTGGCAAGTTCAATCAGCATTCACGGTTATAATTAAATCTGTTTCCCTCCATCCAGTTCTCTTCTATTTTTTTGATGCACCCCAGGTTCCCAGTGTGTTTTGCATTTAGCGGTCTGATTACAGTCCTCTCCCAGAGACAGCCTACTCGCTCCCTCCCTGAGCTGCTCAGCCCCAGCCCAGATTCCTTGGTCCGACTTGTGTTAATTGCTTTCTTTTTTTTAAAATGCTTCCCTTGCCCGTCACACAAAAGCACGTAGCTGCCTCTCCTCCTTCAGCCCCTTCCCATCATTTCTCTTCTTTGTTTGAATGGTCTTCATCAGTGGCACTCCATTCTAAGAAATATTCATTCGGTTTTTTCTCTTTCCTCTTACTTTCCTCTTGTAGTGAACCCTGATATCTCATCCCCTTTCTTGGGCTTTGCCCCCAAACTTTCTCTCTTTGTTCTTTTAGTGTCTGACACATGTGGTAAGATTTCTAAAAGACCATTTTTGTTTCCTTCTCTTCTCAGCCTAGTTTAGAGCATGGTTTGGACAACTGCCTTCCCTACCTCTTTATTTTGAAATTAAATTTTATTTTTTTAATTGTTCAACATTTATTTTTTTTCTCTCTCCCACCACTAAAGAAAAAGAAAGAAAAACAAAACCCTTGTAACAAGTAAGTATAATTTAGAAAAACAAATTCTCACATTGCCCATGTCTAAAAAGATAAATATGTCTCGGTCTGTGTGGGGCGCATTCTTCATCTGTCCTCTGGAATCAGAGTTGGTCATTGTGTTGGGCAGAATTCTTAAATCTTTCAAAGTTGTTTGTCTTTATTGCATTGTTGTTGTGTAAGTAATTCTCCGGGTTGTGCTCACTTCACTCTGCATCCGTTTATACAGATCTTCTAAGATTCCTCTGAAGTCATCCTTTCTGTCTTTTCTTAGAGTTCAATCCTATTCTATTCCGTTCCTATTCCATAATTTGTTCCTGTGCTCTCCAGTTGATGTCTGGACCAGTTTGCAGCTCCACCAACAATGTATTCGTGTGCCTCTTTTCCACAGTCCCTCCAGTATTGGCCATTTTCCGGTTTTGTCCACTGCGGCCTAGTTGTGCAGTGGAGCCCTGGAGCAGCCTGTAATTCCCGTGATTTGGGGCACGTGGCCCCTGTCACCCAGAATCTTCCACAAGTGGCTTGTTTATGTTATTTGACTAGTTGCCAATTATTCACCCCCTTTTGGTGCAGGAGTCATTTGTTTACGCGGGGAGAGAAGGAGAGTGTCTGGTTAGTGGAGGGGAAGGATGCTGGCTCAGTATTCAAAGAACCCAGCTGCATTCCACGAGCCACTCAGGCCCCCCAGCCTCCCAGCTGAAAAATCAGGGTCTGCCTTTCTCTCCTGCTTCCTTAAAGCCTTTAGAATAATTCCTGATGATGGGTTTTTCCCATTAGTGTTTTTTCTGGTTTTCTCTTAATAGCCATCAGACAAAGGGAGATCTCTTTCTCTCTCCCTCTCTCTCTCCTCTCTCTCTCTCTCGATTGTTTTTATTTTATTTTTAATGGACATTTATTTTCTCTTCCATTCCCCACTTTCCTCCCCCTTAAGTTTGAAAGAAAGCAATAACCTGCTTGTTGATGAATCTCACATAGATTGAAGCCCAGGTGCCCTTCTCCAGGTCCCCATTACTCTGCTGACAGATGCTACTACAGTTTTCCACACAGGGCACAGGGGAGCCAGAAATGTGACTGGACACACGGGAAGCCATGCAATTGAATGTTTCCTGACTGTGGCCTAGAGCTGCTGGGGCTGTTCCCCATATGGCCGCGCACCGCGGGATTCGGGACTGATTATCAGGAGCAGTAGGTTTGGAAGCGGGCAGTTCTGCTTGACTGCGTGCCAGAAGAATCCTCGCAAGGCTTTGGAGAGCAAAATTTATGTTTAATTTCAGAGTTTTTTGTTTGATTTGCATTTGGAGTTTATAGGGTATGGGTTTTTTTTAAAAAGGACTTGACTTTTTAAGATGCTGTGCGAATGTGCCTCCATCAGGGAGGCAGGTTTCATCATGCCGAGTAACAGGGCTGGTGATGCCATCATCATCCAAGCCCGCCCCTCCTGGAGCCACTCTCCACCTTCTGTCCCCACCCCCCCAGCGCTTTCCTGCCAACACGTGCGCTGCCCGCCTGTCCTCCCTCCTGCTTCCTTTCAGACCCTTCCATGATGGCGCCTCTGCTCACATGCTGGATCCTCCTCACTCTCCTGTGCACCCCTCCGTGGCCCTCGTGAGATGCTCTGTTTTGGTCCTCTAGCACCAGTGGGGTTCCGTATTCCCTGATGTTTGACACAGGGCCTTCCCTTTCATGGGAAGCTTAGGGCTGTTAAAGGCCCTCTGATCCAGACACAAAGGACGTAATGCGGGCCCCTGAGGAGCCGGTGTCCTTGGCATTGGCAGGGACGTGCACAGAACACATAGGTGTGAGAGTGGCCGGCTCGCTGGAGGAAGAGAGAGAGCCCCGACAAAGAAGGGGGTCAGGAGTCATTGCCCTTGGGAGCTGGCATGTGATTGGACCCTTATCTCACTTGTGAGCAAGTGGTAAGGAAGAGGATGTGGGGGCCCTCGCTCTTTCCCTGGGGGCAGCAGCCTGAGCCCAGGTGTGGTCCCAGAAGGAATGCAGAAACCCCTCCAGAATGAGGTGAAGTTCTCCCTGGGGGCTCGGGCCCAGCAAGGGCAAGGAGTGACTGGGCCTGAGGCGACGGTTCGGGGGCAGCAGGTGCTATGCTGGGTCTGCTGTCAGAAGCTCATTGCTTTGCAAAGGTACCCCCAGCGATGGAGGATTTGTCCAACAATGGGAGCCCTGAGAAAAGTCACGATGCAGGAGAGACCAACGTTGAGGCTGGGCCCCTGGGCCTCGGCTGTGCGCCATCCCTGGCCGGCCTCTGATGTTTGGTGGGAAGGGACGATGGTGTCACCGGAGCATCATCTCCACGCCTCACCCTCCTGGGTCCTCCCCTGGGGTCCATTCACCCCTCTGCAGGCGGCTTCTAGATGGGCCAGCCTTGAGGCCTCGCGTGCAGCGCAGATACAGCGCATCAAAGACACGGCTCTTCTGTCTCCCGACTTTGTCCTCTTCCAAACCCACACGTTGCCATCCTTCGGTCCCTGGGAATTCCTGCCTTTGCCCCCGGGTTTACCAATGTTCTCTCACTCGAGGCGCCCAACAGCCCTGTGAGGAGGTGCCACTCTTGTCCCTGTGTCCTGCCAGGACAGCAGCTGAGGCCAAGAGAGCTGGTATCTGAGCAGGATTCGAAGTCAGGCCTTCCTGACTCCAGTCTGGCGCCTTCTCTGCTACGCGTGGCAGCCCGCGGCCTACAGGATTCACTTCACTTGATTTATTTTGTGTGTGCGCCTGGGTGCGAGTTTCTAGAGAGCACGCTTAGATTTCCACCCTGTTTTCACAGTGCTTGGCACACAGTCGGGGCTTAATAAATGTTTGTCAGTGGATCGATTTGTTGCTTCATCTGGAATGGGGAGCAAGCTTATTATCTGATTTTAAAGGAATCTCATACTTTCCTCTGTGTTCTTTGCTAGCATCCCATCCCTGCGTCGCTTCAGACCAAACTTTGGGGAGCCCTGGCAGCCACCGTTGGGTGTCCGTCCGTCCATCCTCTCTCCCCTGGAGGAGGCTCAGCCTCCAGGGTCTGGCCATGAGGCTAGGAAGTTGTCCTGGGGTTGGGGGAATCCACGAGTGGGACACACATACAGGAAGCAGACAAATGGCGAGGGCCGGGCCTGCTATAGACAGACAGCGGCTGCTGCCGGCAAGCTCTCCTGACGTTTCTGGTGCCATCTTTAACTACCACAGCCATCGGATGCCTGCTGGTTTCCTCTCCTTTAAGGCAGAAAAACTGCTTATGGACTTGAGTTTTTTTCACCTTTCCTTTAAGAAGCACCACTTAGTGCCTGTGAGCCTGAAAGGAGGGAGCGTGAGCTGCTCGTGGGGCCAGTGGAGCAGCGCTGAGGTCAGTCAGTTTGCCCCCGCCTTGCAGTCAGTCCTGTCAGCGGCAGCTTCGTACTGACCACTCTGATTTTCTGGAGAGGACACTGGACTCTGTCTGGCATGTCAAATGACCGTCAGACTCATCGGCCCCCATTTCATCATTGTTGCCACACCTGCTGCTGAGGAAATGGGAGAGGGAGATGGGGTGCGTTTGGCTTTATCACCTGGGGGCTCAGTGAGTCCCTCAGTCAGGCATAGACGCCTGGTCTGCTGTGTTGAATGCGTCGTTAATACATTACACCTCCTTTCTTAACCAGCTTAAAAATTACTGTTTGTCATATGGGGGGGGGGGGGGCAGAAGAAGAGGGAAAAACTAGCAGAATTGACCAATACATGGACAAAGGCTGAAAACGTGTGCTGTGGTGAGCGCCTGTGGACCTCTGACCTCTGAGAGGGCAGGGCTGGGACCTCTTCTGGGGCCCTGTCTGTCCTCTATAATCTGCACCTCCTGCTTCTGGGCTAGTGGTTCTTTCCATTTACATTGCTGGAGTTATGTTGAGCCAAGAGAATCACTGAGTCGGGAGGCCGGAGTCCCTGGGTCAGAGTAGTGGTGGGGAGAGGTATAAGAAGGCCAAGCCGATGCCTTTGCCTTGGCTCCCAGAGGCCATCGGGAGCCGCTGCGCTTTATTGAGTAGGGGGTGACATGGCCAACTGGCGTGTCAGGACAGTCACTGAGCAGCCCTGTCACCACCTGTCCCTGACCAGGAGAGGGCCCTTTGCCCCACACCCAGCCTCCGCTGCCCACTTGCAGGTGGCCACCTCGCCACCTTGCCATCCGAGGCTTCGTCCTGCCCGGGGCAGCTCCTCGGCACCAGGTGTGTCTCCGTCTCCTGGAAGGGACAAAACAGGAACTTGGTGCCCTGGCTGTCAGACATCTCGCGCTCCTCAGGGGAGGTTGAGGCACATCGGGTTTTTGTCAGGGGTCAGAATAGGAAAGAGGGCGGGAGGAAGACCCCAGAACTCTTCTAAAAGGAAGGCCAGGCTGGGTGCAGTAGATGTCATAGAGTAAATGGGAGGGAGGAGATCTGTGTGGTGAGGTTGAGGGAAAGGGGGTACAGAGCGGGCCCCTATTCTGCTGTCAGGTGGCGGTGGTTTCAGTTGTGCATGTCCGACCCTATGTGACCCCGTGGCGGCTTTCTCGGCAAAGATACAGGAGTGGTTTGCCATTTCCTTCTCCAGCCCATTTGACAGATGAGGAAACTGAGGCAAAGAGGGTGAAGTGACTTGCCCAGGTCACCTAGCTAGTGTCTGAGGCTGGATTTGAACTTGTGAAGATGAGTCTTCCTGACTTCAGGCCTGGCGCTCTATCCACTGCACCACATAGCTGCCCTGGAATTAGATCCTACGCTCTATCCACTGCGCCACATAGCTGCCCTGGAATCAGATCCTACGCTCTATCCACTGCACCACATAGCTGCCCTGGAATCAGATCCTACGCTCTATCCACTGCACCACATAGCTGCCCTGGAATCAGATCCTACCTTTGAGACCACATGTATGTCCTATAACTATAACCTCCCTGAGCCTCAGTTTCCTCTTCTGTAAAATTGAGGGTGTTGATCATTTAAATTTGAGCCACTCCCCTGTCTCTGATCTCCATTTGTTCAATTCTAATTTGTAACATATTGTTTTTTTCTGTTAGATTTTGTACTTTTTTTCCAATTAGCCAATTGTGCTTTTAAAGGACTCCTCTACCTCTCTCATTTGACTTTTAAAATCCTTCTTGAGTTCTTCTAAGAAGCCTTTTTGGGCTTCCGACCAGCTCATATTCCCTTTTGATGTTGCAGATGTGGGTTTGATGACAGTGTTGTCCTCTTCAGAATTTCTGTCTTGATCTTCACTCTTCTCATAATAGGAATCTATAGTATGTTTCTTTTTCACTCATGGTGCTTCTTTATTCCCTGGCCTTTAAAGAGATTAAGCTCTCCTGCTGGGGAGCAGAGGGCACCGACCCAAGCTTCTTGTGTTGGGAGCCTAGGTCTTGGTCACTGGCTTTGTGTCCTGGGGCCTCTTAGGTTGGCAATTGGAGGCTGTAGGTTTCCGGCAGCTTATCTGGTGTTGGGCTAGAATCAGCAAGGCTGGAACTTTCAGGTAAATCTAGGTTGCCTGCTTTTCCTTTCCTTTAGCTTTCTTCAGCTCTTTTTAGATGGGTGCTGCAGGGCGTTTATCTGCCTGGGGCCCCCTGCAGTGCTGCCTCCCTTATTTCTGTTGAGGTACTGGGAGACTCTTTTGCTGCAGAATGCCAAGGCACCTGGTGGTTTTCTGAGCTGGTTTCCACCAGTTACCCCACTCTCACTGAGGCACTCGGAGGTCCAGGTGTTGGTGTTTGCCTGCTCGACCACCTGGGCTTCGGGATCTCCTCCTGGTTGGCAGTTGGAGGCTGTAGGGTTCTGACAGCTTACCTGGTGTTGGGCTGGAATCAGCAAGGCTGGAACTTTCTGGCACCTCTAGGTTGCTTTCTTCATCTCCTTTCAGACAAATGCTGTCGAGTGCTTATCCACCTGGGGCCCTTTGTAGTGACGGTTCCCTTATTTTTGCTGAGGCACTGGGAGACCCATTTGCTGCAGAATGCCGAGGCACCAGAATCTCCTCCTGGTGTGCTAAAGTGGGCCTTTCCACTAGCTGGCTGGGCGACTCCCGGTTCCGTACTGCTCCCCTTCCGCCAGGCCCCCAGAGGGGCCTTTCCCGTTAATCCCTGTAGCTCCCTGGGCTCCTGCACTGCTGCACCCCGTCTTTCTTCCAGTTCAGCTGTTCCAGGGTTTTTTCTGGGGTGACATTTTCTGGGTTTTCAGAGGTTGACGGGAAGGGTGAGAGCGACGGCCTTTTCACTCCGCCATCTTGGCTCCTGGAAGCCCCGTCTCTGATCTCACTGGGGTGGGGTGAGGGGAGCTTAAAACCTTTCACCCGGTCTCATGGTGCCCAGTCTTTTCCCTGTCTTGCTGTGAATCCTCTGAAGACATGCCCAGGACGGTGGGAGCCCGCATTCCCTGTACTGACACACAGCGAGTGATGCCTCGCTCACTGCTTCTCGTTTTCACATCCTCTTTGGCCAAGGCCTGAACATGGAGAGCCAGAGACAGTCCGAAGGAGGGAGGGAGGGGACGGAAGGGAGGGGGTGGGGGGGTTCTCAAGCCCCCCGTGTGTGTTTACAGAAGGTCCTGGGGCAGCTTGAGAGGGAGCCAGGCTCAGAGTTTGGGGGAGAAGAAGGATTTCTGTGTTAAATTGTCAGAAATGGTGAGGCTGAGCTGGCAGAGGCCCTGGGCGGGCAGCAGCTGCCTGGGGCTGGGGGCCTGGCCAGGGCTTCTCCTTCTAGCCTGCCCCCTCCTGGGGCAGGGGGCTTTGTCGGAGAGGGTGCAGGCGGCCGGCCTTGAGCACAGAGCCCTCTCCAGAGCCTTGCATCACGCCCATGCTCACCCCTCTTCAGGAGGGGCTGGCAGAGCCAGAGCTGACGTGGCTGGGGGTGCTGTCGAGAAGAAGAGTTACCAAATGATGGGGAAGATCCTGGGAAGACTAGAGGAGGATGTTTGCCTGCCCCCTCCCAGAAGTTAGAAAGAAGCACCCTTCCCCCTTCCTGGGAGTAAACGCCCTGGAGTCCCTGCCTTCAAATCTTGCCTCTGAGGCTTCTTAAATGGGTGATCTGGGGCAAGGGCAAGGCCCTTACCTGGGTGAACTGGTGAGCTGGGGTGGGGCCAGGCCTCCCTGAGGTTCCCCCCCCCCCGCCTTGGGGCCATCCCCTCCCCACCCTGCACCTCCCTGCCCCCCATCTCTATTCCAGCCCTGATCTAGAAGTCTCTTGAGTTCACACTTTACAACCGCATGTCATTTGGTACTTTGCTACTTTTTACTGTTTAATTGAAGTTCTTTTTTTAAATATCATTGTCACTTCCCCCTCCCCCATGGAACCATCCCTTGTAACAAGCAGGTGACAAAACCAGCTCATTGACTGTCAGTGAATGCAGGGCCGCCCCGGTCTTCCTGCTCTCTGTGGCCACACGGTGGGGGGAGGGGACCTCTTAACTGAAGCCTGCCCCTCCTGCTTGCAGTCACCCATTCATTTGGTCCCAAGTTCTTGGTGTTGGTCATTTCTTCTGGTGGATGAACATTGACATTCGTTGGCTGAGGCCCAGGTGGCAGCGTCCGCTCCCCCTCTGGCCCTGGGCTCTCGTGGCAGTGCCGCTCTTTGTCTCTTTGCCCACACGGGCCCTGCACCTTTGCTCTTGGCTTCGTGTGGGCACGGCTGGCTTCTGGTGGAATTCCAAGCTGTTTTCCAGAATCGCCAGCCCACTTCCCATTGACATCCACGATGCACTCTGTGCCTCTTTCTCCCAGCCGCGCGGCATTCATCCCTTTTGGTCTTGGCGTGAAGTCAAAGCTCAGCTGTTCCGATTTGCATTTCCCTAACTCTCTGTTGACGTGTTGTATGGTCTCTATGGCGGAGCCCACTGGTGGCGGGCACACTGTGGCATCCAGCCCGGAGCAAGCGGCAAGAAGAGGAGTGAAGATGGCGCCACAGAAGAGGGAGAGGAGACGGGCTGGGTGGGTGGAGGCGGACGTGTCACCCACCTGCCTTCTCCCCCGGCTCTTCCCTCAGCACCCGGGGCCTTCCTGGCCCTTCCCTCTGGGGAACCCCTGGCCAGGCAGCTCTGCTTCAGACCCTTTGGACTGGGCTGTGACCCTGGCGTTCTCTCTACCTATTCACTGCTTCTTCTGCTTCTCAGCTCCTCTTTGTGCGCCATCTTCCCCCAGTAGAATATAAGCTCTCTGAGGGCAGGGGCTGTCTTCTTGCTGCTTGGATTTGTGTGCCCAGCAAGCAGTCAATGCTAGGTGCTTCTGAGACGCTGGGTGCCTGTGTGCCTTCCTCCACTGACACCCTGAAATACCAGGAGAGAGTGAGGAAGGTCTCTTAACACACACTGGTGGAGGCAAGGGCAAGAGGCCTGGGTGGACGCTGACAGTCACCATCCAGGAGCACATTGAATGTTTTCTCACTCACTGTTAGTAACTGGCAGCCTTCTCTGCTGCCATGAGAAGATGAGAAACCTCTGCCACCAAAGAAAAGGCCCCAGAGTTCCCATTACCTTGGCCGAGCAGAGAGATGCAACAGAGGCCGAGGGGCGTTCCTTCTTGGTAGCAGCTCTGGAGGCCTCCAGCTGAGGCCAGGCTACAGTTGGGTCCAGCTGGTGGCAGGATGCTGCCGGTGGTCCTCGTTTCAGAGAACTTGTTAGGCCCTGGACTGTGCCCACGCACAGAATGAGCCAGAGAAGAGGCCCGAGGTTATCGGGGCGGGGGACCCCAGGGTACGGAGCCGGAGGCCCAGAAGGGGCCGCCTAGGTGACATTGGATCACAGCTCGCGTTTGGACGTTGCCTCTCCAGCATGGCCGAGGTCGATTTTGAGAGTCGCCGGACGAACTGTGGAGTGCAGTAGCTGTGGGGGGCCCGTCTTCCTCCTCAGATGTCCAGTTTGTAGCAGCCTTCCCATCTGACAGCTCAGGGACGCAAGGCCTGACTGTCCTGGAGACCTGCACGGGACGAGGATTCAGCTTGTGGCTCTCCAGCTGTTTGTCATAGAACCGTGTCTGTGGAAGTGATCTGGGCCTCCGTTTGTCTCTGGCTTCACTGAATGATCTTTACTTGGATTTCAACATCAGTTTCCCTGTCCGGCTTGTTTCGAGCGCCAGGATTTCGTACGAGAAGGCTTCGCCTCTGTCCCTTTGGACTCTCTGAGGACAGAGAGAACAATGGTGCCTGCCCATTCCCAGGAACCCCGGGATCAGGCCCTGGGGGGGGCACCCTCGGGAGCCCCGGGGCTTCCTTTGCCTCTGACACCTTCTGAGAGTCCTCTGTCACTGCCAAGCGCGAACTCAAGGAAGGCTGGACGGGGGACTTGTGGGCAGACCCGGCCCGACACAGACAGGAAACCCCATGTTGTTGCAGCCGGCACCCGCCTCCGGGAGAAGGGAGATGGTCTGGCGGTCAGCAGAGGAATGTGGCTGCCCCGAGCGATCCAGGCATGCCACCCTGGCTTCACGGTCGGGGGATCCGGCTCTTGGTGTGGGAAGGCATCTGGGAGCCAGAGCAGCTGAGTGCTGCCAGCTGCTTGTGCTGTTGCAGAGGTCGCCCGCATTGCCGGGCAGAGGCCGCCAGGGTTAAAAGGCACAGACATACTCAGGCAGGGCTTTCTCTTACTCTGCTAAACTGGCAGGTGAGTAACGGGCCAGGGCTCCTTACCTGCAGCTACAAATGGGCTGGGTTCTCCCCCAGGTCTCCTCAAGCTGGGGTTCCAGTTTTGTCCCACCCAGGTCTGCGTGTTGATCTTTTGTTCTTGGAATCCTGGTGAGGAGAAAAGGAGCCGTGAAGCAGTTAAGGAAGAACGTGTCTCTTCTCCATTTTCTCCTGCGGAAGAGAAAAGGCCCCTCGGGGGACCTACTGATTCCCGGACTCCCAGGGCTTTAGCTTTTCTTTCTTTAAAAGCAATCTTTCTTGCGACTTTAAGCATCAAATAGAGTGAGCCTTTCCACCCACCCTCCTGGTGCAGCCACAGATGCCCTGTGTGTCCTCCTTCTTTTTGGCTTCTACACTAAATTGCACGTGGGACTTTAAGAGCTACCCGGCCTGTCTCTGCCCTCCCTTCTGGCTGGTGTGTCGTTGCTTCCTCGTTGCGGGAGGCCAGAGGGTGCTGCCTCCCCTCAGTTTAGAAAAAAGGACGTGTGGCCCTTGGGAGTGGCCGCGGTGGGCATTGTGACGGGGGCGGAGAAGGGCTGGTGCCTCCTGTTTCTCTGAAGGTGTGACAGAGTCCCACTGGCAGGAGCCCAGGCCGTGGCCCTCGGGGCGGAGGCAGCCACTAGCCGGACCTGGGTCTGGGCTCCTTTGGCACGTTCACTGGAGTAGAAACATGTGATGCTTTTTATTGGGAGGACGAATACAGAAGCTTTTGTTACTGCATCTTTGCAGGAAGTAGAGTTCAGTCCTCGAGCCTGGGGACTGCTGGGAATGTGTCCAGAGAGGCCTGGTGAGAATTCTGTGTCCTTGGTAGCCCCGGGGCCCTGCTCTGTCCTGGGGGAGGAAGCCGGATCTCAGAGAGGGGCCAAGTGTCAAGACTTTCTCCAGAGTCTGTCTTGGTATGCAGGGGCTCCTAGCTGCAGGATTGGAGGGTAAGCTTCCTGGAGGCAGGGAGGGGGGAGGAGGCACCTCATGGCCTGGGGCAGATCACTGCCTCCCCATCCCTTCCCTGCCCAGCTGGAGCTGCCTTCCCTGTTGCCCTGTGCGGCACAGTCTGTGTTTCAGGCATCAGGTTGGATTGAGCCAGACTGGCGTATGTGTCCCCAGGGGTGTCCTAAGGACAGTGAGATCATCCCTGTAAAGCCCGGGCACGGCGCCTGGCACATAGTAGGTGCTGTAGAATCGCTCGCTGTGATTGTTCCTCCTCCTCCCCACCCCCTTCCCCAAATCCTTTGGTCACACTGTCCTTCAGGGGGCTTTGCATTTCTCTACCGGAGGGGGAGATGTTGCCCCCTTTCCCTGCTGCCCTTTGGTGAATGGATGTCATGCCCAAGTACTGTGTGGGAGCTCAGGGGGGTCTCTTCCCTGGGAGAAGCTTCTCACAGAGCTTGCCTCACCGCCAGAATGTGAAAACTGCATCCCCAGCTCTCCCGGCTGCCACCCAATCTCACTGGAGTACTTTGCACAATGCGCCCTGGGTAAATACAGCCCTGGGCCAATGTACACAGTGTCTTTAAAAACAATCCTTTTCCTGCTGAGAATTCCAGGACTTTAAACCAGCCTTTTGTCACTGTTCACCTTTGCACACACCTGGGGTGGAGGAGGAGAGGAAGGAGCCCCGATCAGCTTCCTTGCTGTCCTTGGGATCTGGAGGCTGGAGAAGGAATATGCTTCGCTATCCCGCTGTCCTGGACTGCGCCTGCGCTGGCTGAGCCCCCTCCGCTGTAGAAGCAGTGGGTGGCGGTCTCTTGCTTCGATAACCGTAGCACCCTGTTAGCAGATACAGCTTGGTGGGGGCCGCCAGGGGCTCTCCAAGCTGGGATCTTGGCTGGAGTGGAGGCCAGCCTCTGCAGGCCAGCCTCGCCTCGGCTGTATCCCTCCCGACCTCAGGTAGGGCTGGGCCAGGATTCTCAAGGAGCTGGAGGGGCCAGCGGAATCGAGGATTCCCTTGGCAAGGTCGGTTTTACGAGAGTCTCACCCCATATTTCCCTTGCCTGCCTTCTTCACAGGGTGGGGAATGGGAGGAGAGAGCGAAGGTCACGGGTCTTTCCTGTAATTCTGATAGGGTCAGCTCATTCCCCGCACAGCCATGAGGGTGCCCTGCCGGAGGCTGCAGTGGCTACGAAGAATGGCTCCCTTGGCCGCTTTTTTCTTCTTTCCACGACTCTTCCACCTTCAGATGGTGCGGCTTTGGAAGGTGGCGTGCGAATGCCCGTAGAGTGCTCCCATTTCACAGATGGAACCACTGAGGCTCAGAATGGCCTGCCCCAGATCAGGGGGTGAGTGGCTGAGCTGGGGTTGAGGGCCTGGCGTGTGGAGCTTTGCTCTTGGAGCATCCTTTATGCAGAGCCGGAAATAGGGATGAGGAAACTGAGGCACGAGAGATAAATGGCAGAGCTGGGATTCGAACCCAAGTCCTTTGGCTCCAGATGCAACTCCCCCTCGCCGCTGATTCTGAAGGCTGACGTATCCTGGGGGTGATATGCCTTGGGTAGACTCGTGGATGAGTTGAAGGGGGTCTCCATGGGGCTTTGGGTTCTCTGGACTCTGGCTGCCACACCTCAGAGGCGTCCTCCCTCTCTAGGCCCTCCACCCTGCTTAGGACTGCTCGCGCTGGAAGCACCCTGAGTGCTGGGGGCCGCGTCCTTTGGGCCTCTGTGTTAGGAGGGTGCCGGGGCAGCCACTTCTCAGTGGCTGGCGCTGGAGGACTCTCTGCCCTCTCTGCTCACTCCCTCCTGGCGTCCTCTGATGCCTTATTTTCCTCCATTCAAGTAGGAGCTTCTTGAGGACAGGTACTGCCTTTCTTTCTACCTGTATCCCCAGAGCCTAGCCCAGGGCCAGGCATACAGTAAGCTCTTAATACATGCTCACTTGATTGATTAAAAGAGAAAAGAAAGCTCCAGGCAGCAGCATCCAAGTTTATTCTCAAGCAGCAAAGTCAGGTCAAGAACAGGCATTTATTATGTGCCTACTGTATGCCTGGCCCCGTGCTGGGTGCTGGGATACAGAGACCACAGTGAAACCTTCCTTGTCTAATGGGAGAAACAACTTGTGTACATACAGGTGTGCACCAGCCACATCCATGGAACCGTCCATGGGAGGCTCACCTAGCGGTCGGGGGAGGACACCTTGGGGGCGGGGCTTGTTGGCAGCGGCAGTGCCCGTTGGTGGAGGCTGCCTCGCCGGGGTGGGAGAGCTTTCTAGACAGAGGGTGGACCACAGCAATAGCGTGGAGGCGGTAGATGAGCGTGGAGGGCGTGGGGGCCAGGAGGGGCAGCAGAGCAGGTAGTAAGAAGCTCTAAATGCCACGAAGGAGGTTGTGTTTGATCCCAGAGAGAACGGGGAGCGTGGCCGGGCCCTCTGTGGCGAAGTCCCCTTGGAAGCAGTTATGAAGAATGGATTGGGATGGGGAGAGGCTGGAGGCCTGAACCCCGGTTCAGAGTTCAGATCTTTCCTCAGACCATGACCTTTGGGCAAGTCACTTAGCTGCTTTCTGCCTCAGTTTACTCATCTGTAAAATGGGGTTAATTTATAGCACCTGCGGCTCAGGAATGTGAGATCAGATGAGATGTTTGTGCAGTTAAAGCGCTAGACTAACACCGTTGGATTGTGTTGTCCTTATTGTTATCCAGGCGAGAACAGCGAAGCAGTCGTGTGAGGCGAGGAGACGTTCTGCACAGGAGGTGTTGCAGGGTGATGTGTGGGGCGAGCTCCGAGGAGGCTGGAGGGCAACGCCGTGGGCTGGGTCGCCTCCCCAGGATGCGCCCGTTGGGGAGGGCCGTGCAGGCCTGCAGCTGCGGCCCGGGAGCCGCATCTGGGTGTGCAGAGGAGCTAGTTCTCTGCTGCGGCTCTGCACCTGTCGCCTTGGGCCGGGCACCACGGGCTCTGGCTTTCCGCTTGGGAAGGTTGTCAGGGGACCCACAGGCTCTTGGTCTGTTCTTCTCACCGGCTGCCAGGGGCCAGGGCTAGCACGGCTGGGAACGGAGCATCCCAACTGGTACACGAAGGAATGCGACCCCAGGAGGGGCCGCGGTCATTTTCCCAGCACTCTTAGCCCGACGCTCTGAGCCAGCAGTCTGGGGACCATGGGAATCCTCAGAGTCGCGTTTCCCGAGAGGAGCTGCGTGCCAGGGAGTTTATTCGCCTTCCTAACCCGCCTTGTAAACTCGGGCCCAGGGATCAGGAGCACCGCTCGGGGAGCACACACCTTTCAGACGGAAAATTCGAGTTAGTCCTGAGCCAAGTGAGCAAGATCTCACCTGTTCTTTATGCTTTCAGTAGGAGAAAGCCCCCCCACACTGCAATAAGTCATTGTCTTTGGGATGGGGGCGACCCCGGCCTTGTGGAAGGCGGCGAGCTGGCCCTTTCCTGTGCCGCCTCCATGGCAGCACCTCTTTCCCCGTTTGGGAACCTCCGTGATAATAAGGGCTGCAGGAATGATGCCTCAGCAGGCGTTAGACCTCGCAGCGCTCCACGTAGCCGAGGACATGGGCCTGACCTGCGGAAGTGCTGCCTGCTGAGGAGGGCGGAGACATTCCTGCTCTCCAGAAGATTTGAGCTTCCTCGGGGATCCTGGGGATGGCAGAGGGAAGCCCCCCAGGCGGGGTGGGGATCCTTCTGGTGGGCCGGGTGTTGCCCCAGCCTCGGAGCCTGCTTTCGGCCCGCTTTTCTGGTTCTACTGTAAAAGCATCCCCCTTTAATGGAGAAGGAAACTCAGAGGCAGAGCGTGGAAAGAATGGATTCTTGGGCTTGTGGGGGGGGGGCAAGACTTAGGGGCCTGATGGTGGTTCCCGAGGCTTCTTGGGATCCGGGATCGAGAGCCTCGAGGATCAGCCCAAGACCTTAGGAAGGGGCAAGGGCATTCTCAGTTCCTGGGGTCATTGAGAAGTCGCCGAGCCAGGAGGTAAGCCCAGCTTCTGGGAGTGACTCCAGCGCCAGGGATCGCCATCAGGCCTTCTTCTGGGGTTTATCACTTTGATAGAGGGCTTTGCTCAATGAATAGTTGCCTGCTGAACCCATCGCGTTGGCCTGTCGCTGAGTATACACACCTGGGGCTGTTCCCTGCAGAAAATACGGGGTTGCTATGGAAAGGGACAAATGTTGCTTTTAAATTATGAAGAATAGAAGATAGCATATTGATTTTCAAAAGACATCTCCAGGGTTTTCCCAGTTTCCAAAAATTATCTGTAGTAAAGAGAGTGGCAGGCTGCTTCATCCCCATCTGTTTTTAAAAGCATGAATACACACACTTATTGTTTTCTTTACCATCTTGGGGCCTGGGAGGCAGGCTATCTGGAGTCAGTTTTCAGGCCTCGTCGGAGACTTGCTTGGAGTGCTGAGTGATTGGGGCACGTTTCTTCGCACACACGCGCACACACATGCGTGCGCACCCAGTGTCTCAGTTTCCCTCTTTTGTTGGTCCGGGCTGATGAGTTCTCCTTCCTACGCGATTGGGATGTTGTGAGGGTAAAAGATTGAAGCTCAGGAAAGCGAGGCCGTCATGGAAGTGCTTCGTGGTGGGTTTTCCGATATCTGCAGTCCGTCTGAAGCTCGGGGGGCGCGCTTTGCATCGTAACCTTGGGAGTCGCACACTGACACAGCTCTTTGTTCCCCCGGAGCTGGTGCCTGTGGCCTCCAGGAACTCCTCCTGAGTCTTTCCCACTGAGGGTGGGGGAGGGGGTGGTCCTGAGCGCCAGCTTGCTCCCGGGGCATCCCACGGCAGCTCTGCCGCCTCTTCCTGGGCAGCTCGTGCCCTGTCCTCCCCCAGAGCCTTCCTGGAGGATGGGCCTGGCCACCACGTCCCCAAGTCCCTCCACTCAGTCTTGGGTGGCGCTCATGCTTTTGTCCCTCCATCTTGCTGCACGTCTGTCCTCTTCCTTTCCCATTCATACGTTCCAGCTCCTCAGTCAGCTCCTGCCCTGAAATGTTTTGGTTTCATTCTTATCGAAAGCTCAGCAGCGTTAGGTGACCCAAAGGGTGTTGTGAGCTGCGTGCTAAGTCGAAGTAGGCTTCCGCAGATTGCGATGACGAGTCATGTGAGCAGCTTCACCAGCTGGATGTCCTGTTGGCACCTCAAATCCAGCATGTCCAAAACAAAACTCATCTCCCCCACAAACTCTCGCTTCTCCCAGCGCTGCAGTCCTTCCCTGTCGCTCCCCTGTTTAACGTATAGTTTATACATGTAGGTCTTTTTCCTTTTAAAAAAAATCTAGGAGTGATATTGCTGGGTCAAAAGCATGCAGTCTTATAGCCCTTTGGGCATAGTTCCACATTGTTCTCCAGAATGGTTGGACCAGTTTATAACTTCACCAGTAATGCATTAGTGTTCCAACTTTTCCACATCCCCTCCGGCATTTATCATTTCTGATAGATATGAGATGGTACCACAGAGTCGTTTTAATTTGCATTTCTCTAGTCAGTCATGATTTAGAGCATTTTTTCTTATGGCTATAAAATGCTTTGGGTTTTTTTTTTTTGTCCTCAAAACTGCCTATTCATAGCCTTTGATCATTTATCAGTTGGGTACTGGCTCTGATTTTTATAACTTTGACTCAGTTCCCTGTATATTTGAGAACTGAGGCCTTTATCAGAGAAACTTACTATAAAAAAATTCCCCCAGTTCCCTGCTTTCCTTCTAATTTTGGCTATATTGGTTTTGTTTGTGCAAACCCTTTTTAATTTCACGTAACCAAAATTATCCATTTTATTTCCTGTGGTCCTTTTGTTGGGTCATGAATTCTTTGCTTATCCATAGACCTGACAGGTAAAATTTTCCATGCTCCCCTAATTTGCTTATGGTATCACCCTTTATGTTTAAATCACGTACCCATTTTGACTTTATGTTGGTAAACAGTATGAGATGTTAGTCTATACCTGGTTGCTGCCAAACTACTTCCCAGTTTTTCCAGCAGTTTTTGTCCAATAGTGAGCTCTTGTCCTAAGAGCTTGGGTCTTTGGGTTTAAAATATGCTAGATTACTGTGGTCACTTACTCTATGTAATTTGTACCTTGTCCATTCCTCTGCTCTGCTGCTCTGTTTCTTAGCCAAGACCAGATTGTTTTGGTGATTACCGCTTTATAATACAGTTTGAGCTCTGGGACTGTTCGGCCACCTTCCTTCATGGTTTTGTCATTGTTTTCCATGATGTCCTTGACCTTCTCTTCTTCCAGATGAACCAGGGCCTCTTTAAAAACCCTTCCCAGCTACCACCTCTTTGAAATCTATTCCATCTGGAGTCAGGGAGACCTGAGTTCAAATGTGGCTTCAGACGCTTACTAGTGTTATGATTCTGGGCCAGTCACTTAACCTCTGTGTGCCTCAGTTTCCTCAACTGGAAAATGAGGATAGTAATAGCACTTCCTGCCAGGGTTGTCGTGAGGATCACAAGATCACATTTGTAAAAAGCCCTTCGCACCAGCACCCGGCACTTAAGACATGTTTCTTCCCTCCCCCTTCCCTTTCCCAGACTTCGTGGTTGTCATCGATGGACCTCCAGATCACTCACTCCCTGCTCCCTGCCTTTGTCTTGCCTCACCCTCTGTTCCTTTCAGCCTCCTCAGTTCCCACCCTCACTGTCTGTAGCCTGGATCTCAGGATGCACAGGAGCGCTCGCCCCATGGACTCTGCCTCCTGCTTCTTCTCTCCCTTACCCCACCACCCGACTAAGTGTCATTCTGCCCAGGTGTCAGAATTGCTAGTCACATCTCTGTCTGGAATGAGTTGGACAGTTACCCCCTAGCCTTTGGAGTGAATTTTTTTTTGGCATCTGGATTTTGAGCTGGATCGGACCTTAGGGGCCCTCTGGTCCACCTTGCCCTGCCCCCATCTTACAGGTGAAGAAGTAGAGACCCAGAGAGATGTCCCCTTAGGGCTAAGCTGATGGTCGTGGGTCATTCAAGGGCCTTTGTGCCACTGTCACCGAAAGGAACTGGAAGGGAGTAGCAGGTAAATGGGGAGGACCTAGACACCAGCACTTCCGGCTTCAGTTTCCTTCAGTTTGGGTCTGAGTGGGGGGGGAGCCCATCGGTGGGGGGCTTTCGCAGCGTGCTGGCCGCTCGGCCACGGGGGGCGATCTTTGCCTCGTAGTCGGTGCGTTCTTTACCCCAGAAGGAACACGGTTGTCCGTGTGCACGCTGGTCTCCAGGGTGGGGTGGGGGTTGCAGGTTAAGAGATGTTAGTGGGTTGCTGTAGCATCAGGGCAGCAGGATGTGAGTAATAGGAAGGGACTGAACTTATCAGATCCTATCACACGCCCACTCTTAACCACCTTCAGAAAATAGCAAACCAGAGGAGCTATATTTAGCCAGAAAGAGTTTGAGACTCCTTAATCTCTTTCCCTGACCCCGTCTTTTGCTCCTGCCTTGGTCAGGCACGGCACCACATGACAACGAGCTGGTTCGTTTGGTTTTTTTCTGGCGACCCCTCAAACTTACCAGACGTCCCTAGGGCACTGCCCAGGCTTTATCGGCTGTGCTTGGCTCTGTTCAATTCAGCTTTCGGAGCAGTTGAGAACTTCGGGGAGAGAGGTGAATGAGGGAGGGAGCCAGCAGGTAAGGAGGATTCTGGGGAGGATTCTGGATGCAAGCAGCTGCTTGAAGCCCCCCCTCAGCAGCCTAGGTACCGACTCAAACGCCTAAAGATGCTTCAGGGAGGCCCGTGGGAGGGAGGGGGAGCGTGGGTTTGGGACCTTGGTGTCCAGCTCTCAGGAGCTGGCCCAGGGTGGATCCATTCGGGTGAACAGCTGGCATGTTTCGAGCTTTCGGACTGTTTATGTAACTTCCTCCAAGTGCTGAGAGTTACTATTTTTTCTCCACCAGGCAGACTCCAAACTGTCAGATCAGCTAAGATTACTGTGGTTTTCTTTGACGAAGTTGTGCTGTCTGAGCTTTGCCACCAGAGGAACCAATTCCTGCTTCCCTCAAATGAATAATGTGTCACGTGGCTGCGATTCTGCCTCGTGGGTCGGGTCGGGAGAGTGGTCCAGGAGGGGCCCCGCTCTTCTTTAGAAGTTCAGGAAACAGACGTGTTTCTTCCACGAGGGTTCCAGTGCCCACTTCTAATTAGCTGTGTGACCCTGGCCAAAGGTACTCGTCGTCTCTGGGCCTCGATTTCCAGCCCAGGTGACTCCCAGACTCCTTCTGGCCCTGGTGTTCGTGAGTCTGTATTCCTGTGACTTGGGAATTCTCAATCTCAGGGGACACGAGATCTTTATTTTTGGCCTTATGTGGCTGTTTCCAAGCCTAAGAAGTCTCAGAAATCCAATTCTTCGGTTGGCCCAGTTGGAGTGAGCAGCATCCTTGTTGTTGCTAACCAATGCGGGTCTCTCAGTCAGACAAGAACCATACTCTGAATTACCAGCAGCACAGCGGCTTAGGACACGGCCCTTGCCTCCATTTCATGTTATCTGAGGAGACTGACCATAACGCCTGCTCTCCCTGGGGGAACCAGTTCCCAGCAACAGGTCAGCACGCGGCTGTGCTCTGGGCAGGCATGCCCAAACAGGAAGGGTCAGTTTTACTTTCAAAGGCAAAGGGCTTGGGGGAGGGCAGATGAGCAGGGGGAACCTCCCTCTGGAAGCTTCCGTCTTGCCCTTCTTTCCTAGCGAGTCTCCCAAGCAGTGGGTGGTCAGCCAGCCCAGCAGGGGACAGGGGCTGCTTTTGCCACAGCTTGAGTGATCAGAGGACAGGCAGGAGCATCTTGATTGAGTGGACAGGGTTCCCGCCCCCAGAAGTCAGGAAAGCTGGGTTGGGGCGCTTGCTCTACCATAACAGTCTGGCTGACCTCGGTGGCCCCGCGGCTGGGCCTTCACTTCTCAGGCCTCTGTTTCCTCCTCTGTAAAGTGAAGGGCCTGAGCTTTAGCAAGGAGGATTCTCAGCTAGCCTCTTGTGTGCCCTGGGTCCTGTGGGCAGCCTGGGCAACCTTAGGGGCCCCTTCTCAGGAGCATGTTTTTATAACGGAGGCTTTTTTAGTTATTTTTCAGTCGTGTCTGACTCTCTGTGACCCCATTTGGAGTTTTCTTGGGAAAGATCCTGGAGTGATTTGCCATTTCCTTCTCCAGCTCATTTTACAGAGAAGGAAACTGAGGCAAATAGTGACTTGCCCAGCTTCACACAGCTAGTGTCTGAGGCCAGATTTTAATTCAGGTCTTCCTGACACCAGGCCTGGTGCTCTATCTACTGTGCCGCATCGCTGCCTTTTATAACTGAAGAAAATGCTAAATTTTAGTAAGAGACTGGTGAAAATAAAGAGGTGATTTTTCCCCCCATCCATTCATGGAGCCCCTGAAGCTTTCCCACTGACACCCAGGTTAAAAACTTTGGACCAGAGGACCTTTCAGGGCCCCTCTGCTCCTCTCTGTAGATAACTGGGTCCTTCGTCATGTCCTCGTCACAGAGCACTCCTGCCTGGCCCCCTCCAGGGGCTGCCCCGTACGGCCCCTGACAGCGTGAGTCGATGCAGCCACTCGGAGCGGTTGTTGGGCGCCCACTGTGTGTGCAGAGCACTGTGGAGCTTGCTTACGTAGTAGGGAAAATGAGGTGGACACACAAAGAACACAACAGATTCATCAGAAGGCTAGAAAACATTTGCTTTGCAAACTAACAGGGCAGAGTCTGGGTTGTTATTCCTTTCTGCTTCCCAGCACCTCTTAAAAGGAGACCCCTCCTCCCCAGGCATCCAGCCTGGGGCCACCCACCAGAGCTGCCTTCTTGGCTCCTCCTTGACTCTTCTCAGCCCTTTCCCCTTTCTGTTTTTAAAAAATTATTATTATTACTTTTACTTTATAAATCCCACAAATATTTTCTTTTTAAAATAATATTTTGCATTCATTACAATAATATTTTTGACATTCATTTAAAACAATTTTTGAGTTCCAATTTTTCTCTCTCCCTTTCTCACCTGCTCCCTCCCTGAGAGGGTAAGCAATTTGATATAGGTTATACATGTTCAATCATGCAAAACGTTTTACCATATTAGTCATGTTGTGAAAAAAGACATAGACCCAAAGGAAAATAAAAACAAAAAAAATCCATTAAGTAAAAAATAGTATGCTTCAGTCTGCATTCAGAGTGCATCGGTTCTTTCTCTGGAGGCAGATAGCATTTTTAATCTTGAGTCCTTTGAAATTGTCTTGGGTCATTGTATTGCTGAGAAGAGCTAAGTCATTCACCCTTGATCATGTACAGTACTCACTTCACTTTGCATCAGTTCATACAAGTCTTTCCAAGTTTTCTGACATCACTCTGCTCATCATTTGTTATAGCGCAATGGTGTTCCATTACATTTATATACCACAGCTTGTTCAGCTATTCCCCAATGGATGGGCATATCCTCAATTTCCAATATTTTGCCACCACAAAAAAAGCTTCTATAAATATTTTTGCACATGTGGGTCCTTTTCCCTTTTGTGTGATCTCTCTGGGATACCGGACCTAGTTGTGGTATTGCTGGATCAAAAGGTATCCACGGTTTGGTTGCCTTTTGGACATAGTTCCAAATTGTTCTCCAGAATGTTTGTCCCAGGCCACAACTCCACTAGCAGTACATTAGTGTCCCAATTTTCCCACATTCCCTCTGACATTTATTATTTTCTTTTTCTGTCATATTAGCCAATCTGAGAGGTATGACGTGGTACTTCAGAGTTGTTCTAATTTGCATTTCTCTAATCAGTAGTGGTTTAGAGCATATTTTCATATGGCATAGCTTCGATTTCTTCATCTGAAAACTGCCTGTTCATATCCTTTGCCTATTTATCAATTGGGGAATGATCTGTATTCTTACAAATTTGACTCAATTCTCTCTAATATTTGAGAAATAAGGCCTTTTTCAGAGAAATTTACTGTAAAAGTCGTTTCCCAGCTTCCTCCTTTCCTAATTTTGGTTGCATTGGTTTTGTTTGTACAAACCCCTTTTTAATTTAATATAATAGCAATTATCTGTTTTATATCTTGTAATACTATCTCTTATTTTGTCATAAATTCTTCCTTTCTTCATAGATCTGACAGGCAAACTATTCCCTGCTCTCCTAATTTGCTTCTGGTATCCCCTTTTATGTCTAAACCATGTACCTATTTTGACTTTATCTTAGTATACAGTGTGAGATGCTGGTTTATACCTAGTTTCTGCCATACTGTTTTCCAGTTTTCCTGTTCCTTTTTGTCAGATAGTGAGTTTTTGTCCCAAAAGTTTGGATTCTGGGGTTTGTCAAACACTAGATTATTGTGGTTGTTTACTACTGGGTCTTATGTGCCTAATCTATTCTACTGATCTACCACTCTGTTTCTTAGGCAATACAAGATAGTTTTGAGCATTACTAATTTATAATATAGTTTGAGATCTGAATACTGTTAGGCCGCTTTCCTTCAAATTTTCATTAATTCCCTTGGTATTCTTCACCTTTTGTTCTTCCAGATGAATTTTGTAATTATTTTTTCTAGCTCTATAAAGTAATTTTTGGTAGTTTGATTGGTATGGCACTGAATAAGTAAATTAATTTAAGTAGAATTGTCATCTTTATTATGTCGGCTTGGCCTACTCATGAGCAACTGATAGTTTTCCAGTTGTTTAGATCTGATTTTATTTGTGTGAAAAGTGTTTTGTAATTGTGTTCATACAGTTGCAGGTTTGACTTGGCAGATAGCCTCCCAAGGATTTTATATTGTTGACAGTTATTTTAAATGGAATTTCTCTTTCTATCTCTTGCTGCTGGACTTTGTTGATAATATTTAGAAATGCTAATGATTTGGGTGGACTTATTTTGTATCCTGCAACTTTGCTACAGTTGTTAATTATTTCAGCTAGTTTTTTAGTTGATTCTCTAAGGCTCATACTATCATATGATCTGCAAAGAGTGATAGTTTTGTTTCTTTCTTGCCAATTCTTATTCCTTTAGTTTCTTTTTCTTCTCTTATTACTGTAGCTAACATTTCTAGTACAATATTGAATAATAGTGGTGACAGTGGGTATTCTTGCTTCACCCCTTATCTTGCTGGAAAGGCTTCTAGCTTATCCTACTATAGATAATGCTTGCTGATGGTTTTAGGCAGATACTACTTGTCATTTTAAGGAAAGCTTCATTTATTCTTGTGTTCTCTAGTATTTTTAATAGTAATGGATCTTGTATTTTGTCAAGTTTTTTCTGCTTCTATTGAGTTAACCATATTATTCCTCTTGGCTTTGTTATTGACATCATCGATTATGCTGATAACTTTCCTAATATCGAACCTGCCCTGCATTCCTGGTACAAATTCCACCTGGTCATAGTATATAAAATCCCTATGATATATTGCTGTAATCTCCTTGCTAGTATTTTATTTAAAATTTCTGCATCAGTATTCATTAGGGAAATTGACTTACAGTTTTCTTTCTCTATTTTTGCTCTTCCTGGTTTAGGTATCAGTACCATATTTATGTCATAAAAAGAATTTTGTAGGACTCCTTTGTCAGTTTTTCCAAATAGTTTATATAGTACTGGAATTAATTGTTCTTTAAATGTTTGGTAGAATTCACTTGTGAATCCATTTGGGCCCTGAGGATTTTTTTCTTAGGGAGTTCATTGATGGTCTGTTCAATTTCTTTTTTTTTTTTTTTTTAGTTTTTAGGCAATTGGGGTTAAGTGACTTGCCCAGGGTCACCCAGCTAGTAAGTGTCAAGTGTTTGGTCTGAGGCCAAATTTGAACTCAGGTCCTCCTGACTTCAGGGCCGGTACTGTATCCACTGCGCCACCTAGCTGCCCCTCAATTTCTTTTTCTAAGATGGAGTTATTTAAGTATTCTATTTCCTCTTCTGTTAGTCTGGACATTTGTATATTTGTAAATATTCATCCATTTCGCTTAGATTATCAGATTTATTGGCATACAGTTGCGCAAAATAGCTCTTAATTATTGCTTTAATTTCCTCTTCATTGGTGGCTAATTCACCCTTTTCGTTTTTGATACTGGTAATTTGGTTTTCTTCTTCTGTGTGTTTTTTTTTTTTAATAAATTAACCAGTGGTTTACCTATTTTATTGTTGTTGTTTTTCATAAAACCAGCTCCTAGTTTTACTTATTAGTTCGATGGTTTTCTTACTTTCAGTTTTATTAATCTCTCCTTTGATTTTCGGGATTTCCAATTTGTTGTTTAATTGGAGATTTAAATTTGTTCTTTTTCTACTTTTTTTCATTGCATGCCCAATTCATTGATCTGTTCTTTCTCTTTTTTATTTATGTATACATTTAGAGATTTCCCCTAGTTACTGCTTTGGCTGTATTCCATAAAGTTTGGTATGTTGTCTAATTGTCATTTTCTTTAATGAAATTTATTGGTGGTTTCTGTGATTTGTTCTTTGGCCCATTCGTTCTTTAGGATTAGATTATTTAGTTCCCAATTAATTTGTAATCTATCTTTTCATGGCCCTTTATTAAATGTAATTTTTATTACATCTTGATCTATAAAGGATACATTTAAAATTTCTGCCTTTCTGCATTTGATGGTGAGGTTTTTATGCCCTAATACATTGTCAGTTTTTGTGTAGGTACCATGTACTGCTAGGGAAAAGATATATTCCTTTCTACCCCGATTTAGTTTTCTCCATAGGTCTATCCTATCTAGCTTTTCTAAAATTCTGTTCGCCTCCTCAATTTCTTGCTTATTTTGTGGTTAGAGTTATCTAGGTCTGAGAGGGGAAAGTTGAAGTCACCCACTAGTATAGTTTTATTGTCTGTTTTCTCTTGTAACTCATTTAACTTCTGTAGAAATCTCGATGCTATACCACTTGGTGCGTATGTTTGATATTGCTGTCACATGGTTGTCTGTGGTACCTTTTAGCAAGATGAAGTTTCCCTCCTTGTCTCTTAATTACGTGTATTTTTGCTTTGTCTGAGATCAGGATTGCTACCCCTGCTCTTTTTGCTTCAGCTGAAGTATTACATATTCTGTTCCAGTCCTTTACCTTTGCTTGGCGTGTGCCTTTCTGCTTCAAATGTGTTTCTTATAAACGCCGTACTGAAGAATTCTGATTTTTAACCCACTGTACTGTCTGCTTCTGTTTTATGGGAGAGTTTGTCCTGTTCATATCTAGTTGTGATTACTGTGTGTTTCCCTCCATCCTGTTTATACTTCTCTCTGTCTCTGTCTCTCTCTGTCTCTCCCCCCTTTCGCCCTGCCCCTCCTCACCAGTATTCTGCTCCTGACCACTGCTTCCCTCGATCTGCCCTCCCGGCTGTCAGCTCCCTTCCCTCATTTGTGTCCCCCTCCCACTGTGCTTCCCTGTAGGGCAGGGTGGATTTCTGTACCCAACGGAGTGTGTGTGTTATTCCCTCTTTGAGCCAGATTCAATGAGAGTGAGGTTCAAGCGCTGTTCACCCCCCTCCCTTCTTCCCTTCCACTGTAATGTCTTTCACCTCTCTTCATGTGAGATAATTTGCCCCATTCTATCTCTCCCCTCCCTCTTTTCTCAGTGCAATCCTCTTTTTCCCCTCTTATTTTCTTATAAATGTCATCCCATTAATTTCAACTATACCCACATTCTCTGTCTATATATACTCCTCCTAAATGCCTTAATAATAGTGATACAGTTCTTAGCGATTGTGTGACCCTGGGCAGGTCACCTAACCTGTTTGCCTCAGTTTCCTCAGCTATAAAATGGGGATAATAAGAGCCCCTCCCTCCCAGGGTTGTTGTGAGGATTAAATGAGAGCATATTTGTAAAGTGCTTAGCGCAGTGCCTGGTGCATAGTAGGCTCTCTGTCAGTGCTTGCTCCCTTTTCTTCCCCCAAGAGGTGTCTTGTAGCACTTTCATTTACGCAGACTGGGGATGGAAGAGGTGAGGGCAGAAAAACCAGGGCAAATGATGTCCCTTCTGCCTCCTGGGCTCCAGAAGGGAGGTGGGTAGGAATGCCATGACAAGGCAGGCCAAGGTACCAGGAGTAGAATCCGTCCTTAGCAAAGAGTGTGCTCTTTGTGGTGAGGACGGTGGCGTGGCCCCATCCCCCCCGCCGTGGTGGGAGCTGGGAGGCCAGGGCATCAGCAGGGCTCTCAGACCACTAGAGCGGGTGTGGGAGGCGATGGCCAAGCAACCTCGGCAGGGCACCAAGAGCCCAGGTCCTCAGCTTGAGATGAGGCGGGGGGGAGGGCTGTAAGGTAGAAGACCATCGGGGGATCAAAACCAGCTGCCTTGTGGAAATTGGTAATAGCTGGATATTTCTGCTGCATAGACATGTGTGTGTGCATGTCTGGTGTGTACCTGTGGGCCCTGAGCAGGGTGACTGCAGGCAGATCCCTTCCTTCACTCATCTATGAGGTTGTGAGGACCCAGTGAGTGAACCCGTGTGTGGAGGTTGTGACTGTTGTCTCTCCTGTTAGAAGGTAAGATCCTCGGGCTTGGGAACCGTCCTGTTTATCGTACTTGTGTGTCAGCCTAGCACAGCGCCTGACTCCTAGGAGGCATTTAGTAGATGTTTGGTTGGCTGAGCTCTTGGAAAGGGGAGCAGTTTGGGTTCAGGAAAGAAAGCCCTTTTCGCCAGGGGACAGACCGTGACTAGACTGGCATCCTCGCTTGGGCTCTGCCACCCTGCACGGTCTGCGAGCGTGCTCTAATAATAGGTCTCTAGAAAAACCTGTTACCCTGTAGAGGATAGAAATCAAATATAAAGTAAAGGTCTGGAAAGAACATAGTCAAGCAGGACAAATTCATGCTTTGGCGTTGTTTGAAAATGCCTGTCTTTTTGGCCAGGTGCCCCCACCTCCGGGCCCAGGTGAGAAGACTTTCTCCGCGTCTGCGCCGCTCGGGTAGAATTTCTGCGGCTTCTGCTTGGAAGCCAGATCCAAGGCATGAGGAGCCAGGGAGGAGTGGGTGAGGAGGAAGGAGAGTCAGTGAGCACAGGATAGGCTCCCCAGCACTTTAGCCAAGAAGGGAAGCAAAGATGTGAGGAGGAGACAGTAGCTTTCGAGGGGATCCGTGAATGAAGCCCCAGAGAGGTCAGAGGAAGCGGGAAGACCCCTCAGTGTGAACCCGCTTAGAGCCGCTCTCAGTCGGAGGGGCTGCCCGCCCGTCCCTCGGGGAGCATTCTGTGGGTCCGGCGGTGTGACGGAGCCATGAGACGTGAAGGGCGTGGGAGCTCAGGAGCTGAGGCAGAGTGTGGTGAGGGGTCCCAGGAGGACGTTGGGTACACGGCGGATTGTGTGATACACCCTAACAACATTCTGGAAAAAGTCTCAGCCACCTCAGAGCAGGTCCCTGCCGTGACTGGAGGACGGGTGGTGAGGCAGAGAGGTGGTGGCGCCTCGGGGCAGAACGAGACCTGCATTCTGGACGCGGCAAGCGTGGTTTGTTTTATGGGACTGTCTTCGTGTGTTCCAAGGGTTGTAGCGGGGTTTTGTGGGGGGGGTGGAGGGTGGCGAGGGCAAGGAGGGGTCTCGGTGGGTAGGGGCCCGGACCTGGAGGTATGAAGCTGTTTGGTCATATCTGACTCTGCTTCTGTTTGGAGTTTCTTGGCAAGGTCCTGGTGTACTTGGCCATTTCCTTCTCATTTTACAAATGAGGAAACTGAGGAAAACAGGGTGAAGCGACTTGCCCAGAGTCACCCAACTCGTAAGTGTCAGAGGCTGAGTTGGAGCTTGGGTCTTCCTGACTCCAGGGCCAGTGCTCTATCCACTGTGCCACCTAGCTACCCTCACTGTCAGGAAGACCTGAATTCAAATTTGGCCTCAGCTAAAAATGCTTAGTGGCTGTTTGACCCTGGGCAAGTCACTTGCTAACTCTGTCGCTCTCAGTTTCATCTTCTGTAAAATGGGGATAATAGGAGCGCCATGGTTGTCGTGAGGCTAAAAATTAGATAATGTGTGTAAAGCCCTATTGTTGTGCTTCCCAAAAAAGACGAGATGAAGGCCATCAGTGTGTCTGGAAGCACAGACAAGCAGGCCAGCTTTGAAAGTCACATGGTGAGTGTATTATATACTTTAAAAAAAACAGTATGGAACGGAGATTCACAATCTTACACATAATCCTTTTTTGGTTTCACTTTTTTTTTTGCTTGGCAATTGGGGTTAAGTGACTTGCCCAGGGTCACACAGCCAGTGTCATGTGTCTGAGGCCGGATTTGAACTCGAGTCCTCCTGACTTCAAGGCCGGAGCTTATCCACTGTGCCACCTAGTCACCCCTTTGGTTTTACTTTTAAAAAAATGTTTTGGGGAAGGGGTTGTTAAGTATGGGGGGGGGAGTTAAAATAAGAGTGAAGAGATGAGAATCATTTATTAAGTGCTCTGGGCCAAGCACTGTTAGAATCTGGGGCTGCAGAGAGAACCCAGACAGTGGCAGAGCTTTGGCACAGGTAGGGGGTGGTGTCCTGTGGATGACTGGCCCGCCGGAGAGCCCGGGGGGAGGGGAGGGTTTGCAGCGGTCAACGGCCTAGCTCCCATCAGCCTGGTCTCTGCTGCTGTCTCTGGTTTCAAGGGTGCAGCAGGTGCAGGATGGGGGATGTGTAATGGCAGGAGCCCTGGTTTGGGTCTGGGCTCCACCCTGGCTGCTGCCTACCTCAGTAACTCCCTCGGTCCTCAGGTGCCTCGCCTGTGAAATCGGGGCTGAGATCGAGGGCCCAGCGTCTGCCAAAAGGACTCCTCCTCTTTCTCTTAGACCGGAGCCACGGAGGAGCAGACCCTGGAGGTTCTGAGCTAACTTGGCTGGTTTGGGTGTGAGTGTGAGGCTGCAGAATTCTCACCGTGGTCCTGCTGAGGTTTCCCTTGCACAGGCCTCTGAACCCTGACTTCCTGAAAGGGCGTTGGCTCATCAGGCTTGGTTTTCTGTTTAGTGTTGCTCTGCCGCTAGAACAGGCCCACCGGGTTGGAGTGACTTAGAGAAGACTGGAGAGGCTCCTCATTTCGCTGGTCAGTGTTGGTGGGGCTGCCCACTTCGGATCTTGTGTCTAGGCCCAAGGGCTGCCTTCCCCTCCATGACTCGAGTACTACAGGTAGGGCTGGAACCGGCCGGTGTATGGTGCGGTGGGTGAGGAACCTTGCAGGTTTCCATCATGCAGGGATGTGAGGGAATTGGCCTGCAGTGGGAAGCCCCCTCTGATTCCTGGTGCGCCTGTCTGGGGCGAGGTGGCGGCGCTGACCACGCGGATGCCTTGTGTGTCTTCAGTCATTCTGAGTGCCCTGTGATTAGTCAGTCAAACATTCCTTAAGCTCATTGTTTTGTACCTAGTGCTGTGCTAGGCCAGAGATGGAAAGATGATCAGGAATAAATTAGTGCGTGCTGATAACAATAACAATAATAACAGCTGGCATTTATCTCCTTTGATCAGCACAACAGCCCCATAAGGTAAAGGGCTGTTCTTATTCCCATTTCACATATGAGGAAACCGAGGCTGACAGGTTAAGCGACTTTCCCAGGGTCACACAGCTAGTGAGTGTCTGAGACAGGGTTTGACCTGGGGTCTTCTAGACTCCAGGTCCAGCTCTCTATCCACTGAGCCACCTGGCTGCCCCAAAGCAGGCCATATGCAAGATCCATCGAAAGCAGCAGAGGGGGTGGGGGCCTCCAGGAAAGGCTTCTTGAAGGAGGTGGGCCATGAGCTGAGCCTCTAAGGGCTTGACGGATAGGTTTCAGCAGGCGTGGAGGTGAGGATGGAAGGCTGTCAGGAGATGAGAAATGGACCAGTTTGGCTGGAACGCGGGTCCTGGGGTGAGGGGAGGAGTAATGGGTCTGGAATGGGAGGCCGAAACCACGGTGGGAAGGGCTTTAAACGCCAGACAGAGGAGCTGGTGTGGGGCCCTGGGCAAGGCATTAGGAGCCACTGAAGGGTCTGCCCTTTTCTTTTTTTCCCAAAATACATTACTGCTCGTATTCGTTTTTACATCATGCACGTTTCCCACTGAATCCTTTCTCCCCACCCCCTCCCAGAGCATCATTTCTTAGGATAAACAATTTTTAAAAAGAGGAAGGAAAAAGCATTTAGCCAAACTAACCAGCATATTGAGAAAGCTCCATGCTTTTTTGTGCATCGTCCCACCCCGTGTCCGCCATCTCTGGGCAGGAGGCGGGGCGTGGGAGGGGCCCAGCCTGGCACCATCTGTCACCGTGGCCGTGTAGTGGTTGGGTTTCGTTTGTTTTGTCACTTTCCATTCACATTGTTTTCCTTCATCCGCTGCTTCATTTTGCATCAGTTCATGTAAGTCTTACAGTGATTCTCCATGTTTGTTATTTTCATCATTCCTCACAACATCTTAATAGTCAGTAAGTGTGGGAAGCACCTGTTGTGTGCCTGGCAGTGTGCTAAGCGCTGGTAAGGTAAAGAAGGAAAGGGTAAAAAGGACCGTCCCTGCCCTCAAGGAACTTACTGTCTAATGAGGAAAACAACCATAGGAAATAATTAATGAGGGGAAGTCATCAGACTTCGGGGCAAGGGGGGGGGGGGGAGTCTTCCCGTGGAAGAGGTGCTTGAGGGAAGCCAGAGCTTGGAAATGAAGAGGACGGGTATCCTGGGCACGGCGGACAGCCAGGGCAGGTGCCCAGCCCAGCAGACAGAGTGTCTTGTGTGCAGGCCGATGTCCCAGGGTGAGGAGGGCCCAGGGGTGGGGGGTAAGGTGGATGGAGTGTCAGGCTCCATCCCAGTCCATGCAAGTCACTGTTGTTTCCAGTTCTTGGCTGCCACAGATAGGGTGTCCGTGGAGCCTTTCCTTGGGGAGTGTGCCCGGCAGCCACTGAGGCGTCCTGAGGCAGGGCCTGGCCTGAGTGGAGGGAATGGATGAAAGGAGACTAATTAATCCATAGGAGGTGAGGGCTGAGGGGGCAAATTGGACATGTGGGTGGGAAAGAGGCCAGGCTGACTGCTAGCTTGCAAACCTGGCTGTCTGGGAGCATGGTTTCTTTGGCAGAAACACAGGAACATTAGGGAGAGGGCTGGGCTTGTTGGAAAGATGGGGAAAGGCTATACAGTAACAGCAATATTATAAAGTAGAGTAACTCTGAAAGACTCAGGAACACTCATTGAGGCACTGTTGTTATTCAGTGGTTTCAGTCTTGTCCAACTCTTCGTGACCCCATTTGGGGTTATTTTCAGCAAAGATTCTGGAGCGGTCTGTCATTTCCTTCTCCAGCTAGTTTTCCAGGACGAGGAAACCGAGGCAAACACGGTGAAGTGACTTGCCCAGGGTAACACAGCTAGTAAGTGTCTGAGGCCAGATTTGAACTCGGGTCTTCCTGATCTCAGGGCTAGCCCTTTGTCCACTGTACCACCTGGCTGTTCTGATGGATGCAGTAACTACCCACAATTTCCAGGGACTGAAGATGAAACCAGATTTTTCCCGCCTGACAGAGAGGTTGTGCATCACAGATGTAGAATGAGGGACACATTTTTGTTTTCTTTTTTAACATTCATTTTTGTTTATTTTGAGTTCCAGATTCTCTCCTGTCTCCAGTCCCTCCCCCACCCATTGAGAAAACAAGCAATATGATATCAGTTATACAAGTGAAGTCATGTAAAACATTTCCATATTAGCCATGTTGCAAAAAAAGAAAAAGAAAAATAACATGCTTCAGTCTGCGCTCAGAGCTCATCAGTTCTCTCTCTGGAGGTGAATAACATTTTTCATCCTGAGTCCTTTGGAATTGTTGTGGATCCTTGTATTGATTAGAGTGGCTAAGTCTCAGTTGATCGTTCTTCCAGTATTGCTGTTACTGTGTAAAATATTCTCCTGGTTCTGTTCACTTCACTTTGCATCAGTTCATATAAGTCTTCCCAGGTTTTTTGGAACCTATCCCCCTCGTCATTTCTTATAGCATGATGTAGTATTCCATCACAATCACATACCACAACTTGTTTAGCTGTTGGATGCCCAACATGCCGATGGGCATCCCCTTAATTTCCAATCCTTTGCCACCACAGAAAGAGCTCCTGTAAATATTTTTGTACATATAGGTCCTTTCCCTTTTTCTTTGATCTCTTTGGGATGCAGACCCAGTTGTGGTATTGTTGAGTCAAAGGATATGCAGAGTTTTATAGCTCTTTCAGAGTAGTTCCAAATTGTTCTCCAGAATGTTTGACCCAGGTCGCAACTCCACCAACACTGCATTAGTGGCCTAGTTTTTCCACATTCTCTCCAGCATTTGTCATTTTCCTTTTCTGTCATGTTAGCCTATCTGATAAGTATGAGGTGGTACCTCAGAGTTGTTTGCATTTCTCTAATTATTAGTGATTTGGAATGTTTTTTTCGTGTTACTATTGATAGCTTTGATTTCTTCTTCTGGAAACTGCCTGTTCATATCCTTTGACCATTTATCAATTGGACACTGGTTTTTATTTCCATAAATTTAACTCAGTTTCCTATATATTTGAGAAATAAGGCCTTTATCAGAGAAACTTGCTGTAAAATTTACACACACACACGTTTCCTGCTTTCCTTCAAATTTCAGAAGCGTTAGTTTTGTTTGTGCAAAGCCTTTTTAATTTCATATAACCAAAATTACCCATTTTACCTCTCATGGTCCTCTCTATGTCTTACTTGGTCGTAAACTCTTCCCTCATCCATGTATCAGACAGGTGATTTTTTTCCATACTCCTCTAATGTGGTTTGAGGTATTGCTCTGTGCCTAGTTCTGCCACACTACTTTCCAGCTTTCCCAGCAGTTTTTGTCAAATAGTGTCCTTGCCTCAAAAACTTAGATCTTTGGGTTTATCAAACATTAAACTGTTATGGTCATTACCTCTGCATATTGTGTGCTTAATCTGTTTCACTAATCAGACCACTCTATTTCTTAGCTCTACCAGTTTTCATGATTACTGCTGTTTGAGATCTGGTACTGCTAGGTTCTCTCTCTTTACTTTTTTTTTTTTCATTGATTCCCTTGATATTCTTGACTTTGTTCTTCCAGATGAATTTGATTGTTATTTTTTCTAGCTCTGTAAAATAGTTCTATGATAGTTTGATTGGTATGACTAGGTAAGAAAATAAATTTAGGTAGAATTGTTCTTTTTATTATATTGGCTCAGCCTACTCATGAACCATTAATGTGTCTCCAGTTCTTCAGGTCTGTCTTTCTTTCTGTAAAAAGTGTTTTGTAATTGTGTTCGTATAGTTCCTGGGTTTGTCTTGTCAGGTAGACTTCCAAATATTTTATATTGTGTGCAGTTATTTTAAATGGAACTTCTCTTTCTATGTCTTCCTGCTAGGTTTTGTTGGTAATACATAGAAATGCTGATGATTTATGTGGGTTTATTTTATGTCCCGCAACTTTGCTAAAGTTGTTAATTGTTTCAAGTAGTATTTTAGTTGATTCTCTAGAATTCTGTACGTATACCATCATATCATCTGCAAAGAGTGATGGTTTTGTTTCCTTATTGCCTATTCTGATTCCTTCAATTTCTTTTTCTTCTCTTACTGCTATGGCTAACATTTCTAGTACAATATTGAATAATGATAGTGATAATGGACATCCGTGCTTCACACCTGATCTTGTTGGGGAGGCTTCAAGTTTATCCCCATTACAGATAATGGTCGCTCTCGGTTTTAGATAGATACTACCTATCATTTGAAGAAAAGCTCCATTAATTCCTATGTTCTCTAGTGTTTTTAATAGGAATGGGTGTGGTATTGTGTCAAAGGCTTTTTCTGTATCTATTGAGATGATATGATTTTTGTTGTTTTTTGTTATTTATGTGGTCTATTATGCTTAATAGTTTTCCTAATATTGAACCAGCCTTCATTCCTGGTATAAATACTACCTGGTCATAGTGTGTGATCTTTGTGGTATATTGCTATAGTCTTTTTTTTTCCCCCTTTGGCTAGGCAATGGGGTTAAGTGACTTGCCCGGGGTCACACAGCTAGTAAGTGTCAAGTGTCTGAGGCCAGATTTGAACTCAGGTCCTCCTGACTCCAGGGCTGGTACTCTATCCAATGCACCACCTAACTGTCCTGCCATAGTCTTTTTGCTAGTATTTTATTTTTGCATCAATATTCATTAGGGAAATTGGTTTGTAGTTTTCTTTCTTTTTTGGCTCTCCCTGCCTTAGGCATCAAAACTATATTTGTGTCATAGAAGGAATTTGGTAGGACTTCTTCTTTACCTATTTTTTCAAATAGTTTATGTAGTATTGGAATTAATTGTTCTTTAAATGTTTAGTCTTGGGGATTTTTTCTTAGGAAGCTCATTTATGTCTTGTTCAATTTCTTTTTCTAAGATAGGGTTATTTAAGTGTTTTATTTCCTCTTCTATTAGTTCTGGCAATTTGTATTTTTATGAACATTCATCCATTTTACTTAGATTGTCAGATTTGTTGGCATATAATTGGGCAAAATTGTTCCTAATAATTGCTTTAATTTCATCTTCATTAGTGGTGCGTTTATCCTTTTAATTTTTGATCCTGGTGATTTAGTTTTCATTTTCTTTTTCTTTTTAAGTCAAATTAACCAGTGGTTTATCTATTTTATTGTTGTTGTTGTTTTATGAAACAGCCTCCTAGCTTTACTTAATAGTTCAGTTTTTCTTTTTGCTTTCAATTTTATTCATCTCTTCTGATATTCAAGATTTCTATTTTATTGTTTAATTGGGAATTTTTCATTTGTTCTTTTTCTGGTTGTTTTTTTCAGTTGTATGTCCAATTCGTTGATCTACTCTTTCTCTTTTTTTATCAATGTAAACATTTAAAGATAGAAGAAAATCCCATAAATACTACTTTGGCTGCATCCCACAAATTTTGGTATGTTGTCATTATCTTTAATGAAATCATTGTTTCTATTTGTTGTTGTTGTTCTTTGATCCACTCATTCTTTAGGATTAGATTATTTAGTTTCCAATTAATTTTTAGTTTCTGCTTCCAAGCCCCTTTATTGAATGTAATTTTTATTGCATTGTAGTCCCAAAAGGGTGCATTTAATATTCCTGCTTTTCTGCATTTGTGAAGTTCTTATGCCCTAATATGTGATCACTTTTTGTGAAGGTAGCATGTGCTACTGAGAAAAAGGTATACTCCTATTCCCTTTCAGTTTTCTCCAGAGGTCTGTCGTAGCTAACTTTTCTAAAATTCTGTGCGTCTCTTTAACTTCTTTCTTATTTATTTTATGGTTAGATTTATCAAGTTCTGAAAGGGGTAAATTGAGATTTTCCCACTAGTATAATTTTACTGTCTAGTTCCTCATGTAATTTATTTAACTTTTCCTTTAAGAATTTTGATGTTCTACCATTTGGTGCACATACATTTATTTAGTATTGATATTACATCATTGTCTATGGTACATTTTAGCAAAATGTAGTTTCCCTGATTATTTTAATTAGGTCTGTTTTCACTCTGAGAGCATGCTTGCTGCCCCTGCCTTTTTTACTAGAAGTGTAATAGATTCTACTCCAGCACCTTACATTAACTCTGTGTATGTCTTTCTCTTTCAAGCGTGTTTCTTGTGAACAACATATTGTTGGATTCTGGTTCCTCATTCTGCTATCTGCTTCTGTTTTATGGGTGAGCTCATCCCATTCACACTCATATTTGTGATTACTGACCATGTGCTTCCCTCCATCCTATTTCCTTCTCTTTATCCTTCTTCTTCTTTTGTATCCTTTCCCATCTCAAAAGTCTGTTTTCTTGTGACGCCTCCTCTCAGTCCCCACTTTCTCTCTGCCCCTTCCCCTTCTTCTTCTGTGTTGGGTAAGACAGACTTCTGTCCCCCACCGAGTGAGTGTGTGTGTGTGTGTGTGTCCGTCCTTCCCTCTTTGAATCTGTTCTGATGAGAATGAGGTTCAAGCATTGCCTGCCCTCCCAAAAACATACTACCCCCATACATTTTTTGGCAGACCACAAACTGTCGTGTGTTTTATTTTTCTTTACTTTTCTCTTTTTGAAAATATGGGAGTAAGTCAGAGGGGAGAGGCTGGGGATACAGCTAGGGTAGTCCAGAGAGAAAGGAAGGAGGGAAGGAAGGAAGGAGTTAATGTACAGAAGGGGAGGAAGGGGCAGAGGTGGTGGAGGAGGAAGAATCATGATTTATGGGGCACCTCCTGTATGCCCGGTACTTTGCTGAGCGCTTGTAAGTATGATTTCATTGCATCCTCACAGCCCTGGGAAGTAGAAGTTCCTCCTTGTTCTTATTTCATAGTTCAGGAAACTGAGGCAGACAGGTTAAGGGGCCTGCCCAGGAGCGCCCCGCCAGAGGCTACGGCTGGCTTTGACTCCTGGCCCAGGGCTCTGTCACCCATGCCAGCAGAAGCCAGAAGGGATTAGAGACGGGCCAGGGAGGGCTGCAAGGCAGAACTGACTCGTGTTCAGAGGCCGCTGTAGGGCGCAGATCCCTTTTCCGTTTCACCACAGAACCCATCTCCTTTGGCGCTCTCCGGGGCTCTCCCGGCGCCCAGCGCCAGCTGGTTTGGGGTTTGCTCCTTTTTCTTCCTGTTTACGCTGTTTGGGCGAGCGTGTGCGTCGGCTCGCGGCTCTGGCCGCCTGTTCTGCACCAGGCTTCTCCAGGTGCTTCGTTTTTGCCGTTTCCTGTGGCTCAGTCACATTCCTTGGCTCCGCGGCCCAGGGCTTATGTCGGCTCCGGCATCCCGTGTGCGTCTTATAAATAGTCGGCATAGCCGACCCGAAGGAGGAAGAAGCTGCTTGTGGCCGAGCTTTGGCCTTGGTGGGAGAAGGGGCTTTCCAGGGCGGTCGCCACGTTCCCGCTAGAGAAGGCCCCTGCAGTGGCGTGTCCCCGACAGGTGAACATTCGTTTCCTGACAGCCTGGTATTTGCCTTCTTCACTCTTGGCTCAGTCATAACTGACTCTTGGCAAAGTGATGTAAACAGGATGTTGAATGTTTAAACTAAAATTTAATTGTGGGAAAATGAAACCAGCAGTGGCAGCGGAGGCCAGTTGGGTGATGGGACTTGGGGGTGGGAGCGGATGCCACGCTGTCCTTATCTCCTGGCTCCTCGTCGAGGGGCTGCCTCGGGCCGCGGTGCCCAGTGCCCTGACATTAAAGACAGCCCTGGAAAGCCATGGGACGTTGCCTCTGAGGGAGCTGCCTTGAGTCTCCTGGACCTCAGTTTCTCTGTTTTTAAAAAAGGGATAAGTGGCTTTACCTCCTGACCCAGAAAGGACACTAGGAGGTGAAATCTTGCTAACTGGGCCCCACGAGTGCTCGTTCCCGTCAGGGCGTTCCCTTCTCGTGGTTCTGCAACATCTGACCCCGTGCCCTCTCTGGCTTTCTGGGAGACTGCTGCCCTGTCTGGTCACTCCTCTTCAGTCTGCCGGGTCTGCAGCCGGCTCGTGCCCCATCCTCGGGGTCCCTGGGCTGGGCCCTCTCCTCTTTTTCCTTGACACTCGTACTTGGTGACCTCCCCAGCTCCCGTGGGCTCATTTCCATCCCTGTGCAGATGACTCCCAGATCTGTGTAACCCTCCCCTGACTTCAGCTTCCTGTGGCCCCAGGGCGAGCTCCTGCAGGATCTCAGACTCAGCTTGGCCAGACTCCTCATCCTTCTGAAATCCCCTTTTCCAGGTTTTCAGCCTCAGCTCCTTATTCTCTGCCTGTGTGACCTTGGGCAAGTCACTTAACCTCCCTGGGCCTCAGCTTCCTCTTTTGCCCTTTACAAAGGAGGTTGGAGTAGATGGCCCTGCGTCTCTTCCCTCTCTCCGTGTAGGATCCGTGGTCTTGTCATTTCTGCCGTCATCCTCACTAGTCATCCACCCCTTGAGCCTCCCCCGCCTCTACCCAGCCTCCACTCAGCCACCACAGCGAGCTTCCCCAAGCATGGGTCTCACCATGGCGCCCCATCCTCACTAGTTCTAGTAGCGCATGTGGAAACTTCTGTTTGGCGTTTCAAGCTTTTGATGACCGGCCCTTCCTGCCTTTTCTCGCACCTTGTGGTCCAGCCGTCATGGTCTGGTCCTCACCACCCAGCCCGCATCTCTCATCTCCACACCTTTGCACCGGCTAGTGGCCCCTTTGTGTGCAGTGCCCTCCTTCCTCACCCTTCCTCATCCCAGTCCCAGGGGACTCCCTGGCTTCCTTCCTGCACGAGCAGCTCTGTTGGTGCTCTGTCTGGGTGAGGCCCTGGCACGCACTGGTGGAATGTAAGGCCTTTGAGGGCAAGCCCTATTCCGTTTTTCTGTCTGTGTATCCACAGCACTTAGTACGGTGGCTGGCACATAGGGGGTACTTAGTAAATGTTTGTTGTTGACAAGTGCAGACAGTGACCCCAACAAACTGAATCTGGAGGGGTCGACACAGCATGGGGTCCTCCCAAGAAATAGGAATTTCAAGTATTGTTTTCTTCATTTTTTAAAATGTTTTATTAACTACCCTTTTTAAAAAATGTTACTCACTTTAACAAATAAGTACAACTAAGTAGAGCATGTCAGCCTGTTGGCCATGGCCACAGCTTGGGGACGCCTCCCTGTGCCACTGCAGGCCGACTGGCCCCACTGAGACCGCATTGCCCACCTGCACGGGCGTGGTGAGGCCCTCGGGTATTACTGGGCTTGCTCGGCTTCTTTCTCTCTGACTCCATCATCCCAAGCTTCCGAATCCTTTGGGTTTGTCGTGTCTGAGGGTCTGCTAAGATTCTGTCACGGTCATAATGTGCCCCTGTTCATTCAGGCCCTCCCCAGGCGGGGACAGCTCTGTGGCTACAGGAAATGCCTCTGGACACACTTGGGTCTGTGGGCCCATTTCCCTCTCCTGGGGGTGTATGCCTTGCTCAGAGGGGATGGGCAGGCTATGGACTTTTCAGTGTAATTCCAAGCTGTTTTTGAAAATGGTCGGCCCACTTAGACGCGGCACCTACATTCCCGTGGAAGGCCTTTGCCGTTGGGGGTTTTGTCCTGGATGATATGGAGGGGAGTGGGGAAGTGAAGGTAGGGCCCATTGATTTCTTAACGAGATAGGAGGCGGGTCACGTGTTTCCAGCATGAGGTCAGAGCGGGCCAGCTCCTTGTGGGACGCAGAGTCAGTACGATAAGAAGAGAAACGTCGTTCAGTCGCTCTGCCTGCCCAGCTGAGGGGAGCTGCAGTTACCGTCACAGATTCCAGCCAGGCGCAGTCAGCTTGATAGCACAGCTTTCTCCAGCGATGCTGGGTGCCCTGGGAGCAGGAACAGATTTGGGTCTCGGGATGAGGCTGACATGACCTCGGGTCGGAGGGCATAAACCAAAGGGTCCATTCCAGCTGCCTCTGACTTCATGGAGGCGGAGACGCAGGTCACTGGTTCAGTGTGCATGATCAGGGAAGGTCAGAGAGTAGAAGTGGAAGCCACAGGATTCCGGAGCCCGTGGAACCGCACGAGACCTGAGATGTACCTGGAGCCTGGGCAGCTGCCACAGGGTGGAGGGGAAGGATGACCTCGTGTGGCCGTGTTCTAGGCTGGGAGGGAAAGGACGGAAACGTCAGTGCCGGCAGCCACACTGGGAGCAGATCACTGGGCACCGGTGGGCCTGGGGCAGCTTTTTGAACAGAGCTCCCTCTTTCGCTTTCACGAGCTGCATAAGTGTGCCTCGGTCAGCCGCCATCAGAAAACTGCCTCCGACCGCTGTCACCCGCTGACCATCCCGGTGACCCAGGGGCAGTCAGTCGCTTTTGCTCAGTCTTGGGGCCCCTTCTCAAGTTCAGTTGATAAGAGAAAACCCTCGCAAGTGTTTGCTTCTCTCATATAGTCTGTGACTGAGTAGATTTTAGTCCATCAGAGAGCTGGGATTCTATCTCCTGGTGCAGACCTTAACTCCTCCCCACAGCTCAGGCTGTGGACGTGCCCCTCTGGCCTGGGCGGAGTCTGCCAGAGCTGTACCCTGCTGGCATAACCTTGGAGAGTGCCCCGGTGAGCCCGGAGAGGGGGCCCTGAAGGGAGAGGCCTCGGAGGCTCACTGGCCTCCCCACAATAACACGCCATCCAGGCTCCCTCCGTCTGTTTTCTCGTCCAGTGGCCTCCTGTTGCCTTCGGGACCAACTATGAGGAGCGTTTGAAGCTCCTTTCAGCTTGTCCTCTTCCTGCTTTTCCTTCCCATCTCCAGGCCATTGCACCATCTGTATTTCACGCCTGCAGTGCTCTCCCCCCATCTCCGCCTCTTGCAGTCCCAGGCTTCCTTCTGGGCTCGGCTCGAACGTCACCTTCCCCAGCTCTGAGGCCTGAATTGTCTTACAAAGACCTGCCGGGAGCACACCTGTTTTTATTCCCATTTTTCACGTGGATAAACTGAGACTCTGATTGGTTAAACTACTTGCTCGGAATCATAAAGCAAGTAAGTGACATAGCCAAGCTTCACAAGCAGCGAGGGGATATCCCAATAAGAAGAACGGGCCTGTAGTCAGGAAGATCTGAATTCAGATCCAGCTGCAGGTACTTACTAGCTGTGTGACCTTGGATGGGTCACTTAACCTTGTCTGCCTTGGTTTCCTCATCTGTAAAATGGAGATAATAATAATCTCTACCTCCCAGGGTGGTTGTGAGGCTCTTTGTAAAATGCTTAGCACAGTGCCTGGCACATAGTAGGTGCTCTATACATTCTTATTCTGTGCCTCAGTTTCCCTCTGTCAAACCCAGGCCTTCTGGATCCAAACCTATTTCCACTTATTGCCTCTTGTCCTTAGAGCTAACATCTGTAAACACAGCAAAGGGTAATGCACCAGACCCCGTGAAGCTCTAGCCCCAAAGCCTTCCTGTTGTCATCCCTAGGCCGTGGTTGGCTGCCAGAAGACTCCGGGAACCCCCAGATTAGGCAAAGCCGGCACCTGGTGTGATGAGCCTGGTTTCTACCGGGATATCAGGACCTTTGTCACATTGGTGTGAAAGACTGAAAAAGCAGAACGGCCCAAAGCCTGAGCGTGGCACTGGGGGCCAGGGAGCCGGGCCAGGCCTTCATTACCTGGGGTCCTCAGGGCTCCGGGGCAGGGGCGGGGGCAGGAACGCCAGCACGGAATCAGAATGGCTTCTCTGCAGGTACAAGAAAGTGTTTCCTTCTTTGGACCAATTCATTCTAAATTGAGAAATCAGCTTTGAATTTAAAAAGCAGGAAATCTCATGTTTCTTTTCTAGTCCATGAATAAACAGGAAAAGGAAGGAGGCGAAGAGCGAGTTAGATGCTAATGTTTCCCATTTCTAAAGCTGACCTGGCTAAATGTCTGAGCTTTCATTTTTTGTGTGAAAATGTCTTATTTCCCATTCATAGCCAAAGTGGTTAAAAATCCAGAAATACATCTCCATCTGGACGATCTAACTTGGAGCGTCTCGCATGTCTTTGGAGCGGCTTCATTTCTCCTTTGCTCCTAGAGCGCAGCGCCTTCTCTGACGTGGGCACGCCGTGCTGGGCGGTCCTGTGCCAGCATCTCCCAGGTCTCACAATCCATTCCAAAGCCCTTAAGGGAGACCTTGGGAGTGTCCTTGTATCTCTTCTGCCCAGCGTGTGAATGCTTGCCCTGTGCGAGCTCTCCATAAAGCAGTCTTTTTGACAAGCGAGCATTTTGCATTCGAGCAGCCTGGCCAGCCCGTGGGAGCTGTGCTCTCTGCAGTAGGGTCTGAATGTTTGGCGGTATAGTCCGTGAAAGGACCTTGGTGCCTGGTACCTTATCCTGCCAGGTGATCTTCAGAATCTTCCCAAGACGATTCCAGTGGAAGCGATTCTGTGTCCTGGCCTGGCGCTGTCCAGATTTCATAGGCAATTGGACTGATATCTCTAGTGCAGAGCATTCTGCTTCAGCCTGAGGATTCAGAGATGGGTCAAACTGAGACTGCCCTGCCCTCGTGGGGCTTATGATCTGATGACCTTTGTACAGACATCTGTGTATGAAGTGGGGGTTTGGAGAGCTGGACGGGGTCAGCGATGGCTGCCCGCTGCCCAGCCGGCCACTGTGAATGAAAACCACCGAATGCCATGCCGTTTCTTTATGTCAGCATGGAATTCATCTTTGCACCGTCATCATGGCTTTCAGGTGAATAATGTTGTGCACTTATGATGCAGCTCAGAATTACAGAGAATAAGAATGAAAGGCCAGCTTCCAAGAAGGAACTTACTTTAATTGGTTTTTCTACTGAGAATTTTCTTGAGTAGATACTTAAGAAGAATCTCTCTTCAAAGTCAGTTCTCCCCAGGCTTCGCAGGGCATGCCAGGGTGGGGCGGTTTGTGGCTGACCAGCCTGGGCTGGTCTTGAGGCCTCGGTGGGCACGAGGCTGCTGTTAGCATCTTAGAAGGAGCATGATCCAGCCTTCAAATGTTCCTGTGAACATTCCTCAAGAATCCCTGATCTGCACAGGAACCAGTGAGGACTCCTGAGTGTGCCCAGGGCCACAGGGTTTAGAGCTGCGTGGGAGCAGAAGGGGTCCCAAGGCCTGCAGAGGTGGGCTGACTCAGCTCTTCAGACTCCAGATCCCACGCTCCTTCCACCAGACTGGTCCTCCATGAGCAGGCAGGCCCATCTGTCAGGCAGCCTGCCGTCTCTTCCTTTTGTCGAGCATTTTCCTGAACATGTTGTCATTTCTATCTGACGGCCACGGGGCTTCCAAGTTTGAAGGGAGGCCTGGTTTTTTGTGCTGGGCTCCATTCTTTCTGGGGCCAAATGCATTTCCTGCATCACCTTGCTGAGGGGGGCCGGGAACTGATTTGAAAAAGCCAGGGGCACCTCTGGGCCCTCTCTGCCACGTAAGGAGCCCAGTGGCCTTGTTCATTCTCTCTCTCTTCCCACAATGACCCAGAGGGTGTTGGTCAGTCCTCAGCCAAGGAACCAGTGAGTATGACCACAGACAAAAGCATGGGGGGGAGGGGCGCCTTCACCTCCCAGACTCGCTGTCCTGCCTTCATTCAACTGATTGCTCATCTCTTCAGAGGAATCAGGAATGATCCTCATGCCCAGGAATCTACTAGATTACCATTGAGATTTTGTGTTCATAGCTCTGTGTCCGCTAGCTGAGCTGGGCCTGGAGTCAGGAAGACTTACTTGTCTGGGTGACCCTGGTCAGGTCATTCAGCCTCTGTCTGCCTCAGCTTCCTCAGCTGTAAAATGAGGACAATTATAGCTCCTACCTCCCAGAATTGTTGTGAGCATCAAATAAGATGACAATTGCAAAGCATTTCGCACAGCGCCTAGCGCGTAGTAGGTACTGTATCAGTACTAGCTGTTTTTACTGTGATTTAAGAGATAGGCGGTTTTTACAGTGTCTTGATTTCTCATAAAGTCACTAGCTTCCAAATGCTCTATTCTAATTTTTAAGAAGGTATTTTCTTCAGTAATCTTTTGGACTTCCTTTTCCATTTGGCCAATTTTGCTTTTTAGGGCATTCTTCTCCTCGTTGGCTTTTTGGACCTCTTTTGCCATTTGAATTAGGCTATTTTTTAAGGTGTTATTTTCTTCAGTATTTTTCTGGGTCTCCTTTAGCAGGCTGTTGACTCGTTTTGCATGATTTTCTTGCATCACTCTCATTTTTTCTTCTACTTCTCTTACTTGCTTCTCAAAATCCCTTTTGAGCTCTTCCAAGGCCTGAGACTGATTCATATTCTTCTTGGAGGCCTTGCATGCAGGAGCTTTGGCTTCATTGTCTTCTTCTGGTTGCATGTTTTGATCTTCTTTGTCATCAAAGTAAGATAATATAGTCTGACTCTTTTTGCGCTGCTTGCTCATGATCCCGGCCAATTACTTGAGTTTTAAACTCTTTGTTAAGGTGAAAGTCGGTTTCCAATGTGGAGAATGCACTGTCCCAAGCTTCGGGGGTTTGTACAGCTGTTTTCAGAGGTACCTCTAGGGACCTGAAAATTTTCAGTTCTTCCAAGGTGCTATGATAAGGGGCGAGGTGTTTCCCTTCCACCACCACAACAAGCTCCACCATACCAGCATTTCTCCTCACCCCAGGACCTCCCCTCAGAACTGTGACCCAGATCCAAGCACGGGCAAAGCAAGAGATTCCTGCCTCAGCACTGGCAAAGAGATCCCTGCAGCCCCCTCTGATCAGCCACTCAATTCCCCCTCAGTCTGTGGGTCGAAAGCTCAGAAGCCAGCCGCTGCCCTTGGGGTGGCTGAGATCTAGCTTCTTCTCTCACCGCAGTCACAGACTTTTCCCACTGACCTTCTAAGTTGTCTTGGGCGTTCTTGGGTTGAGAGAAGTCTGGAAACCGCCACAGCTGCCCTCGATTCAGTCCTCTGAAGCCTGCTCCAGGGTCGCTGTGGCCTATGCGCCCATGTCAAACTGCGCTCTTCTCCCTACCCGGCGCAATATACCTTTCCGATCAGCCATCCAGGCTGTCTTGGGCTGGAAGTTTGTTTCACTCTGTCTTTTTGTGGATTCTGCTGCTTTAGAATTTGTTTAGAGCCATTTTATGTAGGTATTTGGAAGGGTTGGGGGGGAGAGCTCACGCAAGTCACTGCTTTCCCTCCGCCATCTTCCTCTGCCCCTCCAAGATAGGCGGTTTTTAATCCAGGAGGTCTGACCCTGCTAACAACAGAAAGCTTCTCCTTCACTACCTGTGTGACCATGGGTGACTCCCTGCCCCTTCCTGGGGCTCAGTTTCCTCGTCTGTAAAAGAAGGGGCTTCTGCTTGGTGGTCCTTTGAGGTGCCCGTGTCCATGATCTTGTGAACTGCGGTCAGAGCTGAAAGGACGCGGGAGGGCTTCCTGCCTGTGACACTGCCCGCTGCTGTCCTTCCAGACAGATCCCTCTGAGGTGTAGGGGCAGTGTTGGTGCTGTGGCACTCGAGTTATCACGAAACCGGTTCCAGCCCTGGTCGCCCTCGGGCTGCTTCGCACCAGAGACCTTTTTCTGGTTCTCTTCTTAACCTGTGTCTGTTCTGAGCCGCAGGCAGCATCCTGCGGTGTTGGTGGGAGCCCCCAGAAAGGGGGGCAGACTTTGACAGGTCCCAGAGGAGCGCGTGGCCTCCCTCCCAGATCTCTTCCAGCCTGACTGGACGTTTCTTGTATGCCTGTTGTGGTTTGCTTGCCCGCTCCCCTGCCCCCGAAGGCAGGCACTGCTTCTGGGCTTTCTCACCTCCTCTAAGCTGAGGTTGGAGCCTGGCAGGTTCGTGGGGGTTTTTGAGTCGTTTCCATGGTGCCCGACTCTCCGTGACTATTCAGGGTTTTCTTGGTAGAGATGCTGGAGTGGCCTGCCATTTCTTCTCCAGCCTATTTTATAGATGAGGATACAGTAGGTGCTTAATAAATGCTTGTTAACAGAATGGCTGCCAGAACCCCTCAAAAGAAAATTGTTGCTAGGGAAAAAGCCCTTTAAAGAACAACAAAGAAGTGAGCAGCGTGATGATAAAATACCCAAACTGCTCCTGACGGCTCTGACTGGACTATCCTTCCCTCTCCCCCAGGTCATCACTCCATGTCGGAAGCTTATCTTGTGCGCCGATAACAGGAAGGAGATGGAGGACTGGATCGCGGCCCTGAAGACTGTGCAGAACCGGGAGCACTTTGAGGTGGCACGAGGATTCTTCTGACCGGGTGAAGGGTGGGGGTAGGGCGTCCTTGGCAGCCTGGGGACCCTTCCCAGAATCACGATTCTGTAGGAGAGGGGAGCGTTCTGTTAGAGGTCAGGGAAGACAAGGAGCTTAAGTTGTCCTCTCTGTGGACCCCGGGTTAAGAAGCCCCCTCCTCGACATCCACTGCCTCTGTGAGCCGTGCGCTGGGCTTCATGCCCGTGAGAGGCTCCGTCCCGAGGCGGGCTCCCCCGTGCACAGGGGCTCCCACACCCCTTGGGTCCAAGCCTGCTGGCCCCATCCACACTGGGTCCTAGCCAGCTAGGCTGGGGAACTATTTTAGCTTGTTTCCGCTTAGGACCCTTGGGACGTTTGCGGGGGCAGGGCATGTGTCCCCAGTCCCTCTTTCACTCAACACGTTTACCTTGCCCTCCCAGTCCACCCAGTACAGCATGGACCACTTCTCGGGCATGCACAATTGGTACGCCTGCTCCCACGCGAGGCCCACGTACTGCAACGTGTGCCGGGAGGCGCTCTCTGGGGTCACGTCCCATGGGCTGTCTTGTGAAGGTATGTGGGGAAACTGAGGCTGAGCTTGCCAGACTGACGGCCCAAGAGACAGAGCTGAGACTGGATCTCGGGCCCGCAGCTCTGCCCACAGTGTCCCTTATGTCCCTTTACCAGCCTGTTGCTGAGGCACCCAGGGGCTTGGCATCGAAGTGGACATCATGACCCCGGGGCTGACCGTACCTGAGAGCACAAGCGAAATGGGGGGTGGTCTCTCCGTGGGTCCTACAGCGGGCCCTGGGGGGATGGAACGGGCCCTTGTCCTAACCAGGTGGTCAGGGGAAGGGGCTGGCACACTGGAAGCGCCAAATTCACCAGCGAGAGCTCGCCTCTGACCAGGGCTTGAGGTTTGCTGTGGCCTTTACATGGCAGGGAGCTGCTGCTGCTGGATTATTGTCCCCATTTTACAGATGAGGAAACTGGGGCTGAGAGCGGTCCCATGACCAGAAGGGTGTGAGGTGGGATTAAAACTCAGGTCCTGTGGACTCTGAGCCCATGGCCCTGACCACTACACCACCCAGCCAGCTGGCTGCCTCCAGGCTTGGGGCCTGACTGCTGGGCCTCGCTTCTCATCAGGCCCTGCCACACATACATCTGGCAGCATTTCAGACAATGCCGCTTTTGGGGGGACAGTAATCAGTCATTTTGCTTAGACTGAGTACACCAGGTGAAGAAAAGAGAAGGGTGAGGTCAGAAAACAGAGAATCCAGAGCAGGGCCCAGGCCTTGGCCCGCAGGACCCTCCCTCCACTCTCCTGGGCCTTGGGCTGGTCCTCGTCCTTCTCCTGGCGCTGGGGGCAGGGCAGCCTTGCTCCAGGCTGCCCTCCATCGCTGATCCTCCTGCTGGGCCCCCTTCACTGTCCACGGGCTACCCAGGAGGCCTCATGGCGGGGCCCAGGCTCCACCCGGGTCTCTCCCTCTACTTTACTCCCCAGTGTGCAAGTTCAAAGCCCACAAGCGCTGCGCTGTCCGGGCAACCAACAACTGCAAGTGGACGACACTGGCTTCTATCGGAAAGGACATCCGAGAGGACGAGGACGGGGTAGGAGCCGCGCCTGCCTTGGGTCGGAAGGCCCCGGGTCCCCGTCTGTGTCCTCCCCCAGGTGTCCAGTGAAGGGGGTGGTTGTCCTGGTGCCTGCCTCACTGGGTTGCCCTCACTGAACTGGCAGAAAGGAGCTGGCCTCAGAGGTGTCAGGGTCCCGGGCTCAAGGTGTCAGATCCAAGGCCGCAGAGGCATCAGGGTCCCGGGCCTCGAGGTGTCAGATCCCAGGCCTCGGAGGCGTCAGGGTCCCGGGCCTCGAGGTGTCAGATCCCAGGCCTCGGAGGCGTCAGGGTCCCGGGCCTCGGGTGTCAGATCCCAGGCCTCGGAGGCGTCAGGGTCCCTGACCCCTGCATGGGTATCACAGGTCAAACCTAGGGTCAGCTCATCTCAGAGGGAGCCTTGGCTGAAAGGGCAGCCCTTAGAAGGGCCCTGGAGCTTGCTGGTCTGGACGTCTGGCCAGGCTCCAGCCCATGCTCAGACCCAGAGGGGAACCTCAGCCACTTCTGCGTCTGCTTGCTTTGCAGATCTCGATGCCCCATCAGTGGCTGGAAGGAAACCTCCCCGTGAGCGCCAAGTGCACGGTGTGTGAGAAGACGTGCGGCAGCGTGCTTCGGCTGCAGGACTGGCGCTGCCTCTGGTGTAAGGCCATGGTGAGCCACTGGGCAGCAGGGAGGGGTGGGCCCCCCATCCTGGTTCATTCGTCTCTCAGAGACAGTGAGGCGTGGCAGAGCGAGCCCATGACTTCAGACCAGGGAGCTTGGGTGCGGCCCCGTGGCTGCCCCTTCCAGCGCTGGCTCACTGAGGGTTTTCGTTCTGCCCCTTTCCTCCTGGTCTGTGCCACAGGCTTCCTTTTGCCCTGTGATGCTTGAATGCCCTCACTTTTGGGGAGTCGCTACTAGAGCGTTGCCATTTAAACTTGCATGGCCATGTGTGGGCATCAGATGAGCGTGGGCAGCCTATTGCCTGGGCAGGGGACCCTTCGTGTCCTGTTAGAAAAAGAGCGAGGCTTTAGAAGCTCTCCTGAGAAAGGGTCAGCGGGGGCCAGTGTTGGCCATGACCAAGCAGGGATTTGAGAAGGGAGGAGCCCAGCCTTATGGTCTGTCTAAATTATATCACCTGATTTAGGCTGGACATCTACAGTTGGTGGCACGGGGGCAGAGCACTGGGCCAAACATGTCCTCACACACCTACTTAGTTCTGTATACCCAGACAGGTCACTTAACCTCTGCTTGCCTCAGTTTCCTCATCTGTAAAACGGGTAATAATAGCCCCTACCTCCAGGGGAGGGGGGAAGGTGTTGTGAGGGCCAAATGAGATAACAGTTGTCCAGTGCTAAGTACAGTGCCCGGCACATAGTAGGCCCTGTATAAATGGTGATTCTGTTCTCCTTCCCCTGGTTCCAAAGAACTAGGGACCAGCTATGTCCTAAGCTCTGCTAGGAGAGTAATTTTAAAGTGGTGGTCATTGGATCATGGATTGCCGGCCAGAAGGGGCCTTAGAGACCATCGAGTCTCACCCTCTCATCCTATAGATGAGGAAACTGAGGCAGAGAGAGGTGAAGTGGGTGTGTGAGGCAGGCCTCAGACCAGGCTCCCTGACTCGGAAGCCAGGGTCCCAGCCACCCCAGGGGATTCCAGATGTCCGTGGAGATTCTCTAAGAAGAGTTGGGCAGCGGCAGCAGCTTTGACCTCAGGGGCCTCTGGGACACATTCCGGTGCCACGAAAGTCGCTGCCATTCTGGGGCAGCCTCCAGAGCCCCAGTGATGCTCGCTGCTGCCTGCCAGCCCCCCGTCGCCTTCTGGAGCCTCCAGGTCAGCGAGAGAAGACCCTGGCTGGCTTGTCCCATTTATTCACAGGAGCTTGCCTAGGCTAGCAGCCCAGCTGTTGGGCCATTTCCCTTCTCCTACACCCTCCTCCCCTTTTGACTGTCCAGATCCTAGGGGCTGGCAGCATGGCCTGGGGGCTGTCTCAGTGTGAGCACTAGATTGTCCTAGGAAGAAGGCACACCTCTTAAGTCAAGGATGTCCCAGAAGGACGTGTGTAGAGGTCACATTGAGCTCAGGTTAAGAAAATCCTTTGAAAGAAGTTAGCTTTTCAGTGAGGAAACATTGGTTAAAGGCTTCTGTGTTAGGGGCCGGGCGGGCAGGGTCCCAGGAAGGAAGGAGGAAAAAGAAGTGGCTAGGAGGTGCCACAGTGCAGAGAGCCCCAGGCCTGGAGTTTGGAAGAACCGAGTTCTAATTCAGCCTCAGACACTCATCAGCTGTGTAACCCAGGGCAAGCCACTTAAGCACTGTGGGCCTCAGTTTCCTTATCTGTAAGATGGGGATCATCATAGCAGCCACCTCCCGGAGCTGTCGTGGGCTCCAACAAGCCCTTGTAATCCATGAGGCACCATCCAAATGTGAGCTGGTGTCCTCATCCATTATTGTCAGCGACAGGGGACGCAGCACAGGGTGAGCAGGGACAGATGGCGCACTTAGGTGATCTTAATTACATTCACGTTCCCTCCAAACCTGAAATCCTGAAGGGGGGAGGGCAGGCATTCAGCAGGCAACGATGGGGGGCTGTCCAGAAAAGGCTGGCCGGTCCCTGATGATTGTTGTTTCAGGTACATACGTCGTGCAAGGATTCCCTACTGGCCAAGTGCCCCCTGGGCCTGTGCAAAGTGTCCGTCATTCCCCCGACCGCCCTGAACAGCATCGATTCTGATGGTGTGTATCTGCTGGCCCCCTCCTAGGTCTCTTCCCAGGCTTTGTTATCCAGGCAGGCCCCCCATCCCCCCAGGGTAGCTCCAGAGCAGCCAGGAGAGGAGGTGGGCGAGCGTTTGGCCCCCGAGGAGAAGCCAGGGAGGAGGACACTGGGGGCAGTGAGCTGGTGCTTGGGAAAAGGAGCTTGGGGCATGAGACCTCTGTTGAGGGTGGCAAGATAAGTTCTCGCCATGGTTGATAAGGTTGGAGAGTTAGGGGCCGTCAGCATCACCCCAGGGGTTGGTCAGACTTGATGGCCTGGCCAATGTTCCAGCTGTTAGGATAAACCAGGCCCACACGAGGCTCGCTGCCATGTGCGGGGGTGAGCGGCTTAATTTACTGAATCCAAGTCCGTCAGGAAAGGGACCAGCCCCGGGCAGATGTAATCTGCGTCCGTGGAGGGGGCTGGCTGAGGTTTCAGGTACCAGGTGAGACCAAGCCCCATTGCACTGTAAGTGACAGGGAGGCTGTCCTGGTGAGAAGAGAGGACTTAATGCTGGAGGCAGATGGGGAAAGGCCCAAGGGCTGCAGGCACAGAGGCTCCTTCCTCCATGGGCAGGGAAGCTTACCTACAGGCAGACTGTGGAAGCAAGTGGGAAAGAAAGGGGCCTAGCAGGACCACAGAGCAGGAAGCGTCCGAACACTGCGATCCTGGCTAAGCAAGGAGAGCTTGGTCAGCAGAACCCAGGAGATAGCGTGCAGAAACGGAATAGCCTGGCATTTGATAAGCCCAGAGATTCCGCTGCTGGGGTGAGGATTCAGTATTCAACAAAAACTGTTGGGAAAACTGGAAAAAGCAGTCTGGTCGAAATGAGGTATAGACCAGCATCTCAGGACAGGCATCAGGTGGGTTCATGATGGAGACGTAAAGGGTGACATCATAAGCAAATTTTGGAAGAAATACATCAGTCAGATCTATGAGTAAGGGAAGAGTTCATAATCAAAGAAGAGGTAGAAAAGATCACAGGAGGTAAAATGGACAATTTTTAACATGAAGTTTTTGTACAAACAAAACCAATGCAGCTAAAATTAGAAAAGAAGCAGGTAAATGGGGATGAGGCAGGGGGAATCTTCACAGTGTTTCTGTTAAGGTCTTATTTCTAAGATCTATAGGGAAACTGAGTCAAGTTTATAAGAATAAGAGCATTCCCCAGTTGACAGATAGTTGAAGGATATGTGCCAGTGGTTTTCAGAGGAGGAAATCCAAGCCATCAATAGCCATATAAAAAAAAAAAAATGCTCCAGGTCTCTTCCCTGAGGCCTGGTGGGAAGGACGTTCTTTACAAGCTGAGTCTTCACCATGTTACTGAGTTACCAGAGAGGCTGGGGCCTGTTTGTGTCTGTGTGCCACATGTAGAAATATACCCTTTGGGGGGGTGGGGTTAAGAATTAGCGTTCTTGAAGGAGAGAGTGAGAGAGAAGGGGAGCACCCTTCGTGTTACCTCTTCTAGATTTTGATCACGTCTCCCTTCCTTCTGTGCATCCAGGCTTCTGGAAAGCCACGTGTCCGCCATCTTGTACGAGCCCATTGCTGGTCTTTGTCAATTCCAAAAGTGGAGACAACCAGGGAGTGAAGTTTCTTAGAAGATTCAAACAGCTGCTGAATCCGGCCCAGGTCTTTGACCTCATGAATGGAGGACCCCACCTTGGGTAGGGGCAGAGTCCAGTGGGGCAGGTGGCATGGCAGAGCCTCAGACCCAGGCCAGCTGCAGATGGGAACAGCTCTCCTCTCCTCCTCACTCCTCTCCCCCCTCTTCTCTCTTCTTTCTCTCCCTCTCTTTCTCTCCCCATCCTTCTCTTTCTCTCCCTCTCTTCCTCTCC
>NW_020954586.1:1981324-2017569 GCF_900497805.2 Vombatus ursinus | reverse complement strand
TCTCCCCATCCTTCTCTTTCTCTCCCCATCCTTCTCTTCCTCTCCCTTTCCCTCTTTCTCTCCCCATCCTTCTCTAACTCTCCCTCTCCCTCTCCGTCTTTCTCTCCCCATCCTTCTCTTCCTCTCCCCATCCTTCTCTTCCTCTCCCTCTCACTCCCCATCCTTCTCTTTTTCTCCCTCTCTTTCTCTCCCCATCTTTCTCTTTATCTTCTTCCCTTTATCTCTCATTCTTTCCTTTCTTCTTTCCCCTCCTCTCCCTTCTTCCCCCTCAGCTGGGAGTAAATCTAAAGTATCCTTGTTCACCCACGGATGCAGATGTGGACATGGGCAGGAGATGGGAGCTGTGTCCGCGGCTAGTCCTGCTTCCCCAGACCCTTCCCAGATGCTCAGACAAGAGAGGTCTGGTCCGTGTCTTCTGTTCTTCCTTTCTGGTTTAATGTCTGTCCGTGGTGACGTCTGTAGGCCACGCCGGGGGCTTCTGTCTTTGACGCCAGCTGCCTTCTCTCCCCTTGAGAGGAAGCTTGATGTGATATGGAGCCTTTTAGAAGGCCCAGGTCCAGTACTGAAAGGAGCCCTGGCAGGATACTTGGTTTGCAAATGTCCCTGCCAAACCTGTTCTCTGACTGTGGAGTTGACCTTAAGTCATCGAGGATTCTGTGGCTGGGGGAAGCCGAGTCCCCGGTAATGTGACACCGTGACACAGCCAGGGCACTCTCCTGTCTGATGGCTGCCAAACCCAGCCTGGGCCAGGAACACCTTGTGCCCCTCCCAAGGCTTTGCTGACTCTGGCAACGTTTGGTTTGGTTTGACCTCAGTTTACTCCTTTCTGCAGGAACGTCATTCCTAAGAGCATGCTGACCCCATCTTCCCAAAGCAGGCATCCAGACGGGAGCCAGTGTCATGGGGCAGTTGTCTGCGTTGGGGAGAGGGCCAAGGTCCCCACAGCAGGGCCCAGGGGTCGTCCCGTGGTGGGACTCAGAGACCCTTTAGGGGCCACCCCCATTTGGGGCAGGCACTGTGCAGAAGAGCTGTGTCCACACCCCTCAGACCCTTCCGAGCTGTCTGTGTAAGGGAAGTCAGTACCTGGGCTGCCTGGGAGCAGAGTGCTTTGTTAGCCTTAGGGAAGAGCTGTCTAAGTCCTCTTTATCTTAGAGCCCAGGCCCCCCTGGTGGGACGGCTCCCATGAGTGCTGGGGGCCCCGGTCTGTTAGGGAGCCCTCCCTTACCAGCAGGCTCTGTCTAGGAGGATGCCTGGCTCCCTTGTCTCTGACATCTGAGCAGCGACTAAAGCCGTGCTGAAGGTGGCGCAGGCACTGAGATGGCCGCTTTGTTCTGGTCTCCTCCCCAGAGGAGTGCCCCAGGGATATCAGGGCAGGCAGCGGGTACAGTGTGTGCACATGGGGGGTCAGGGCAGGCAGCGGGTACAGCAGGTGCACCGGGGGGTCGGGGCTGGCACAGTGTGCACACCAGGGGGGTCGGGGCTGGCACAGTGTGCACACCAGGGGGGGTCGGGCCAGGCAGCGGGCACAGTGCGCACCAGGGGGGTCGGGCCAGGCAGCGGGCACAGTGTGCACACCAGGGGGGTCGGGGCAGGCAGTGGGCATGGTGAACGCACCAGGAGAATCATGGCAGGCAGCGGGCACGGTGTGCACACCAGGGGTATCGGGGCAGGTAGCAGGCACGGCGGGCATCAGCTAAGAGGAAAGCTCCAGACTTCAGCCTTCCTGAGAGCTCCGTCTTGCCACCAGGGAAGGCAGGGTGTGTATGACCCAGACTAACCAAAGTCTGGTGACGGTGGGTTTTCTTTTTCCCCACAGTTTACGTTTATTCCAGAAGTTTGACACGTTTCGGATTCTGGTGTGTGGTGGGGATGGCAGTGTCGGATGGGTCCTCTCTGAGATTGACAGCCTCAATCTTCACAAGCAGGTATGTCCCCTGCCACGTCGGCGAGCAGGGCAGCAGCCCAGCCTCAAAGCCCAGACGGGGCTGGGCCTGACTCTTCTAGATCATGAGGTCGCCACCTTTTGGATGTCATGGCCTGCTTGGGCAGTCTGGTGGAGCCTCGGGACGGCTGCTCAGAACAAATGCCAGTGTTTAAATGAAATGATATTTGTAAAGCACTTCGTGCATAGGAGGTGCTTCACTGCTTATTCCTCTCCCCCTTTTAAATGCATAAAATAGTTGTATTGAAGTACCGTTATCAAAATATTTTTGAAATGAGTTTCCAGGTTAAGAACCCTGGCTGTCAGGAGTAAATTAGGGGTGAAGTGAAAGGCTCTGATGATGACCAGGGATTAGAGAGGACAGGAAAGGACAGGAAGCTGGACGCTGGAGGTTCAGGGCCATCGTCTTGTGGGGCAGGGAAAGAAATACACCCAAGCACGGTGCCAGAAAAGCTCCTGGGAAATGTCATTGCCTTTCACAAGCGTATTTTAGCAGGGAAGGAAATCATTACTGATTCCCCTGCCCCCTTTATCCCTGCTCTTGTGACCCTGGACAGGCCATTGATCCATCCTCTTGGGCCCCTGGAGTTTCCTCAACTCTACAGTGGGGGGATTGGAATCGTGGCCTCTAGAATCCCCAGGAGCTCGGGGTCTCTGGCACTGTGCCCGTCCATTGGATTTCTCCTGTGTGTTTAGGATGCCCCTTCCAGGCATCTTCCTTGTTCCCCACAGACCCCACTTTCTCGGGCCCTTGCAGAGGCAGAGAAGGAAGCTCCCTGAAATGTGTCCTCAGCCAGATTTCCAGGCTTGGCAGACAGAGGCATGGGCCAAACTCCCAGAATAGCTTAGCACTATGAGGAGAAAGCCATGGAATAAGGGGAAAGTGGACCTGCCCCAGCGAGCCATGCACTGCCCCCTGGTGGTGAAAGTCAGGAAATACACTCGACTCATCCCATGGGGAAGAGTCTGCCCTTTCATTCAGTGGCTTGTCATTGAGCCTTGCCAGGAGGTAGGAGGAAGGAGGTGGCATCTCCTACCTGTGAGCACAGGAGCCTGGTGCAAGGCCGTGGGTGATCAGCTCCCCGGGAGGGCCCCAGAGAGAAAGCCAGGCCATTCAGAGGAGGCTGAGAGCCATAAGCCAAGGGAGTGCCGACAAAGGCGTCACAGACATTCCCCTTGTAGCCTTGATGACCAGAGAAATCAACTGATCAACCAGCTTTTATTAAGTGCCTACTGTGTGCATGGCAGGTGGGATTCAAAGAAGCCAAAGACAGGAACTTAGAAGAGGGATGAGGAAGGAGCGCGTGTCTGGCTCAGGTTGTGAGGGGCCTTGCATGCCTTTGTCACATGATGCGGGATGACTATTAAAGGCACCCCCATCTGAGCTCTTAATATAGTAGATGAGGAAACTGAGGCTCCGAAACATTGAGCGATAGGCTCTGAATGACCCAGGTGGTAGGCAGAGGAGGCTGGATTTGAATCCAGGGCCTCTGGCATCTCTTTATCAGGCTGCATATGAGCAGGGGAGTGACTTCATTAAGGTGGATTGGAGAGAAGAGGAGGGAAGGGCCAGGGACCACATGGGAGGCCATTGCGGCGGTGTGCCCAGCTGCTAAGAAGGGTCCAGACGAGAGGTCAGGTCACACTTTTGAGAGAAAGGGGAGGCCAGGTGTGAGAGGACTTTGCAGAGACCGTGAAACCAGCCTCACCTGGGACATGGAAAGATCGCCGCTGCTGCCAAAGCTGTGGCCTGAGAGGCAGAAGCCTGCCCCCCACTCAGCTTCTCAGTGACCAGCCGCCCTGGTGGGCTGGGCGGGTGCTCGGGGGGCTCGTCTCCTCCTGGTGGTGGTCGGTGTGGCGGCTGACGCGTGTCTTGTTTCTTACAGTGTCAGCTGGGAGTGTTGCCTCTTGGTACAGGAAACGACCTGGCTCGCGTGCTGGGCTGGGGCTCCGCCTGTGACGATGACACCCAGCTCCCCCAGATTTTGGAGAAGCTGGAGAGAGCCAGCACCAAAATGCTGGACCGGTGAGTGGGGGAAGCTCAGAGGGACCCCTGAATCCCCTGGCTCGAAAGCCAGGGCCCAGCGGCCAGAGCTGGGCCTTGAGGGGCCCGCCTGCCCTGGGCCATGCTTCTTCACAGAGGACCCTTGTGGGCAACTCTAATCCTCTGTGATCACACGCGTCCAGCGTGAACAAACCTGAGCCTCCCCTCCCCTCCCCTCGTCCGTGCTCATTTGTGTGTGCGTGATGTACGTGCACTCCCGTGTGCAGGAGAGAGGATGAGGTAAAGAGGAAGGAAGGGTCAGCCTGGAAGTGGTGAGGAGAGGAAGAACACGGGCAGACAGGCATCATAGGGACGTCCTGTGGGCAGCTAGGGGGGTCTGCGGGGCAGGGGGTCCACAGAGAGCTAACGGAGGTACACACAGAGGGTGGACAGGCCTGCAGAGGCAGGAGCGACCAGACTGCTCCCCTTTGGGCTCGGGGGGATGTGGGACAGTGCCAGGGATGGACTGAGGTTGTGGACCCCGGGGAGGTGCCTTTGGCAGGATGATGCGGGTTGGGGGAAAAGCCCCTGCCTGCTCTGCTCAGCTGTGCTCCTCGCTCTGCCCCACCCATAACAAAAAGGAGGCATGCAGGACGTTTACTCACTGGTTCTCGCCTCTGTACATTGCCTGCCCTGGCCACCGGGCGATCGAGGGGACAGAGGATGGGACACGGGTGGAAGTTCCCCCAGGGGCACCTGCTGTGTGCTCGGCCTGTGCTCGGGGATGCCCCTAGGAGGGGGAGCGGCTGAGAGCTGTTCCAAGCGAGGCCACCCTGAGGGGCAGGCTGCTCCCCGTCTTTTCAGCTTCTGCTGGTCACACACCCCTGGGTCAGGTCGCAGCCCAGTTTTGAAAGCCTCGTCTCTCTGTAACTAAACCTTTATATTATTGACGCCATCAAAGACGTCAGTCAAGCACCAGAGTCAGGGTGACGGCAGGACCGTCAGGGATCGTGCTCTCTTCCTGCAGACCCAGAGAGTTTCTCCACAGTGGTTCTTTTTGCAGGAAGGACAGGGACACAGATTGCCAGGGTGAGAAGGGCAGGGGTGGGTTGCCCTCTGTTCTGGAGGATGGAGGGGCCCACGCCAAGGTGACTCAGGAGCCACTGAGCACAGGAGACAGCGTAAGGAGGCCGGATAGCCAAAGGACTCAATGGTACGGGCTGGTGGCCGGGGGCGTGCCCCCTTCGCTGGTGCGGTCGAGGGCGGTATTTTCACTTCTCCATTTTTAAGGCCTTGCCTAGCAGACCAGGGGGTGGCTCGGAGCTCACGTGTCTGGAGACAGATGCTTCTGGAAGAGCCCATACCCCTGGGGACTCACAGAGACTCAGGTTTAGGCTGAATGTCAGGAAAGACTTTCCTTTGAGAACTGTGCCAGAGCAAATGGGCGGCGGGGGCCCCCTCTAGGGATGCTCTGGGGAGGCCCTTGCACCAGCTGGGCCAGGAGCTGAGGGCCCTCTGGGAGGCTCAAGGGGGAGCCTCAGTTTCCCCATCTGTAGGATGAGCCCTGAAGGTCTGTGCGTCCAGCCTACACCGCCTGCCTTTCAGGAAGTCCCTTTGCTCTCCTTTGTTTAAGGGACAGAGAGCTAGAGCCCGGCCAGGTGCCTATGGGAAGGGGTCACTGTTGTCGGCCCTGGGGCTCTCCCTTCCTGCCCCAGCAGATCATGATGGTAACTGGTGGTTTCCCATGCCCAGGTGGAGCATCATGGTGTACGAAACGAAGCTCCGTCGGCAAGCGTCGTCCTCCACGGTGACAGAAGACTTCAGTGAGGACTCGGAGGTAGCAGCCTCCCTCTTCTCTCCCTGTAGTTCAGCCCTTCGGCCCCTCCCATGGAGCTCCTCCAATGGCCGCCTGGCTGATCGCCCTTCCCTCCCCAGGGCCGCCATCTTGAAATATCACTTTCATTGTGCCATCCCTCTGTCCTCCTGTAGGGGACCAGCCTTTGGTGGGAAGTGCTGACGTGTTTGTTTTCCCAAAGCTTTGAGGTGGTCAGGCTAGGGGCAGGGAATCTTGAGCTCTGGAAGGCAGGTGGGGTGCAGCCGCTAGCCTACAGGCAGTCAGTGGTTGGGACCGCGCCTTCCATCATCCTTCTGTCCTGGGGCCACTGCTCTGGAACCCGGACCCTGCCCTTTGGTGCCATTGGGCTTCTCGTTGGGGTGGGCGTGCACTCCATCCACTCCCGCCTCCTTGCATGCTGCTGCCCCAGCTGACCGCACTCGCCTCTGCTACGTCCCCGCGAGGCCCAGCCCAGGCACCGCCTGGCTCACGCCGGTTGTCCGTCCTCGCCATCACTCAGCCCTTGGCTGGCAGCTTCAGGGGCAGCATGGCTCGGGACAGCTCTGGGGACCCCACGGAGCCCCGGCTTTGGAGAAATACTTAGGGCTGAATGGGGATCAGTGCCCCACGGGCTCTGGGCAGTGGAGCAAGGCGGGTGCTGCCTGGTTGGGCGGAGAGGCCCAGGAAGAGGACTGGGGGGGCAAGGCCTGGCTGCGAAGCCCAGGATCGCCCATCGTAGAGCCAGGAGAGCAAGCGGCAGGCCTGGGCCCTGGGCGTGCCGAGGAACGTGCTGCCTTCTTGTGGGGGAGCCCCTGATGGTTGGCCGGTCTCGTCCTGACGCTGCTTTCCCGTGGCAGAGCAGCCCTCCACGGTGGGCAGGGCAGCCCTCAGGGTCAGCTCCACTTTCCAGTTGAGGAAACTGAGGCTCGGAGAGACAACCTGCCACCCTGGGCCTCCGTCTCTCAGCCGCTGGTGTTTTAGCTGAGCCAAGGCCAGCGCTTCCCAGGGAGCCCTGCACCCCAAGCCCGGCTGCTCATCCTTCCCTCGTGTCTCTGCAACTCTAGGTCCAGCAGATTCTCTTCTATGAAGACTCAGTAGCTGCTCACTTATCCAAAATCTTGACTTCGGATCAGCACTCTGTGGTCATCTCCTCCGCCAAGTACGTGCCCGCGAGCAGCGGGCTGGCAGTACTGGGTGGGGGGCCTTCTGGAAGGAGGCCCGCACGCCTCGTCCCCCCCCCCCCACAGCCTCTGCTCTTCCTCCTCGCAGGGTGCTCTGTGAAACCGTGAAGGACTTTGTGGCGCGAGTGGGGAAGGCCTATGAGAAAGCCACGGAGGGCTCCGAGGAGTCTGAAGTCATGGCCAGGAAGGTGAGCGCGACGGAGGGTGTGGTGCGCGGCTGCCAGCGGGAGGGGGACGGGGTCCTCCGCGAGGTCTGAGGCGCTCCGCTTCCTTCCTTCAGTGCTCTGTGCTCAAAGAGAAGCTGGACTCTCTCCTTAAGACGCTGAATGAGGAGTCCCAAGCCTCCTCCTCCCTGCCCAACCCCCCTCCCACCATCGCGGAAGAGATGGAAGATGGCGACGGCTCTGGCGGAGTCTGTGCCTCCTCCACTGAGCGCTCCTTAGCGTCGGCCTGCCCGGTGCGGCCCCAGATATTCCGGCCTCGGGAGCAGCTCATGTTGAGGGCCAACAGCCTGAAGAAAGCTATTCGCCAGATCATAGAACACGCAGAAAAAGGTAGCCTGTCGTGGGCCCCCTCCCACCCTCAGGAAGCCGGGGGGCGACCCAGGGAGGGATCGCTGACCCCAAGCCAGGCAGGCGTTAGGGCTTATCACCGCGGACTGTTTCCTCCAAGTGTGGGTGCGCAGAGGGCACCGTAGCCCAGCCCCCTTCTCCCAGAGATGCCAGCAGCAACCTGGCACCCAAAGGTGGTCATCCTGAGAGAGCCCACAAAAACCAAAAAAGGCCTTTCCGTATTTGGGGAATCCTGGCCAAACAGACCTTCTCTTCTTTTTTTTTTTTTCTTTTTTTTTTTTGGTGAGGCAATCAGGGTTAAGTGACTTGCCCAGGGTCACAATAGTTAGTAAGTATCATATGTCTGAGACCAGATTTGAACTCAGGTCCTCCTGACTCCAGGGCCAGTGCTCTATCCACTGCACCACCTAGCTGCCCCCAAACAGACCTTCCTTCTGAGACACAACATGGCCAGGCAGGAAGTCTGGGGCTCTGGTCCGGTCCCTGATGCTTCCTGCTGTTTGACCCTGGGCAGTTCCCTCAGACCCTTTGGGCTCGGGCAGCCTCTCTTGACTGAAGGCGGAAGAGGTGCCAGCTTGCCTTGGCACAGGGAGCTTCCCAACCTGGTCAGGCCCTGCCCCTGCCCTCTGCAGTCTGTCCCTGCCACGTATGTGTTTGCTGAGCACATTCAGTGCCCGGGGTCCCCTCTTGAGCCTCAGCTCCATGGGGAGCATCGTCCCTGACTTACAGATGGGGAAGTGATTTTCCCTCAGTAGTTCCAGGCTGGGGACGTGCCGGGCTTTAGTTATTCTTGGTGGCAGGGAAACTTCCTAACGAGCTGAGTTGTGCCAGCGTGGCTGGGTGGCTAGGCCCCTGCCCAGGGGCCTCCTGTTCGGGTCAGGGTTGGCCTAGGCACCCCTGAGCTCCTGCCAGCCCTGCTTTGGTGGCCCCAGACTGCTCTGCCAGGCCAGTAGGCGGAAGATTGGATTCTGGGCCCTGCTTGGCTGAGGGCCATGGCACCGTAGGCGAGTCACGTGTCCTCTTTGCTGCTGTGAAAGGCAGGCATGAACACCTGCTCTTTCCTGCCTGTCAGCATCAGAAGAGGTGATGGAGGTGCATGGCGAGCTAGCCCAGGGAGGGGCAGGGCGTTGGGTTCAGCCACTGCAGGACCTCGGACAGATCCCTTCCCTCTCCTGGGCAGCAGCAGAGCCCCAGGCCCCTTCAGACTCTGCCTGAGGGCCTGGAGAGCAGCCGATGGGCAGATCCTGAAGGATGGCCTTTCTAGACTCACACGGACCCTTCCGTCTTCTTTTCCTGATCTCCCTCACCACGTGTCCTCCTCATTTCTTTTCCCATCACTTTACTGTTCTGTTTCTCTGCTTTGCGTCCATGTTTGGCCTCCTCATCTCGGCCCAGCCCACCCTCCGCACTCTGGGTGCCCAGACTTGTGCACTTCTGAGGTCCCCAGGATGCCTAGGCAGTGTTCGGCTGTCTCACCGTCTGGCTAGATCCTGGCCCTGTTGGGTTGGTGTCCTCCTTATGTTTACCTGTATGGAAATAACCTCTCCTTCTCCACTGCCGTCTGGCTCTCTCGAGGTCTCAGCAGCCTTGTCCAGAGTGACGCTGTCCCCAGGTTGTGTTGGCTGGCTCTGCTGTCCACGTCCAGGCTCACTCCATCCTCTGTTCCTTTCCTTTTCTGTTCCCCAGCTGTCGATGAGCAGAATGCCCAGACCCAGGAGCAGGAAGGCTTCATCTTGGGGCTCTCTGCTGCCAACGAAGGCAGAGAACCCAAGGCAGAGGACAAGCCCCCTCTGCAGACATCTCATGGCGGCAATGGCAGCGTTTCCCGAGGGAGGAGCCACCGTAAAGGTACCCTCTTTGGTTCCCTTTTTGGTGTTGTTGCCTTTGGAACCGTGAGGCCATCTCTGTGCACGGCCCTGGTGTCCGTGCCTGCCTGGGCTCCTTATCTGAGCCTGGACAGAGGGCCCGAGGCTACCTCGTAGGCCTCCTCCCAAAGGTGGCCAGCCAGTTTCTGCTTGCCCTTTTCCACTGCCCTGGAGCCTCCCTGAGCGCCCGAGGAAGGTCCTGCCAGGAGCCCCTCGTCCCCTGGGGTCAGAGCCTTTACTGGCCCCTTCTGTGCCCAGACTTGTCTCCCTCCCCCCACAAGAACCTCCCATTCCCGTTCCCTCATTCCCTCATCTAGCCCCACCCCCAGGTAGGCAGGTAGACAGTGGATAGGTCAGGGATCATGCCTGCTCTCTGGAACCATGACATGGCCAGGGGTCACCAGGAGCTCCGGAGCCCCCCGTGGGGGGCCAGCTCTTCCTGATCCTGTGACGTTCCACACATGTATGTAGGCTGTGGCATGTGCACACATGCCTGTCATATGGCTCTTTTATTATTGGTGATTACTGGTCCCTCCAGTGAGAGGACAGGGGTGGTTTGGGAGATTCCTGCCATCCCCAGCGTGCTCTCGGTCCGTCGCGGGGTAGGATCAGGTGTGCTAGGCCTGTCCCCACACCTGAGCTCCTCAGGGCGTCCAGAGTGTCGCCAGGAGCTGAGAGCGCATCAGTTTGCTTTGCTGCTCCATGCGGGGAGTCGGGGGGAGCCTGGCTTGTGGTCTCCAGACAGGATGGAATGGGGCTGATGCACCAAGCCCCCTCGGCGCCACTGCTGACGCCAAGCGTGTCCCTCCCTCCAGGGCTGGGCGGGCGGCAGGCCCAGAGTCTGTTCCTTCCTCCCTCTGTCCTTCTGTGTGACGGCCCGTGACTGACGTACAGCCTTCTTTCTTCCTCCCTGAGGGCTGAACCTCAGAGGGGTTTTTTAAAAAATCCTGCAGCTTTTCAGCACTGTCCTGTTTTTAACACTCTTCTTTCTGTCATTTCTTCCAGTGTCCAAATCCCCTTGTGAAAAGCTAATTAACAAAGGAAGTTTGTCTCTGGGCAGCTCAGCATCGCTCCCTCCCCAGACGGGAAACCGCGACATCTTGCCAATGCTGAACACAAAGATTCTGTACCCAAGTGAGTGTGCGTGTCTGCCACGGCCGGCTCAGAGCTGGGGCAGCATCCGGCCGAGCGGGGCCGTTTGCATGCCTGGGGGAGGAGGGGGCCGGCGGGATGACTGCTCCCGGCTGGGGTGGGGAGAGCTGGGGCTGAAGGTATGTGAGAGGAGAAGAGCCACCCTCTGTGTGGATGGCCCCAAGCTGGAGCCAGAATGTTCCTGAGATCACCTGTCACTGCAGCGAAAGCACCTCCTTGAGGAAAGACTGTCTTCTGGGGCTGGCGCCCGGTGGAGGCGGGAATCGTTAGCCAACCAGCTTTTACTCAGCTCCTGGGCCACGGGCCACGGGCAGGCTCACTCCCTGCCACCTGGGACTCTGGGACTCTGGGACAGCTTTTCCTTCTCATGCCTTCTCCACCGCCTCTTGAGGGGAGATGTGTCTTGCCCACTTTCTCCTTCGGAGGGGTTCTGTCAGGGTCCACGAGGCCACAACTCTGACCGGACCTTGAGTTCTTCCACAGGAAAGTCAGGAATGCCTAGCTGGTCTTTCCAGGGAAGACTGCGTAAGGGAGAGGCCCCGCTCCAGGTCCAGTTGTCCTGAGGCAACCCCTTTGCCCGCCATGTTCAGGAAGGGGCCACCTCCCCAGAATTCTAATCCAGGACACCAGGGGAGCCGGGGAGTCAGAAGGCAAGGCCAGCAGATGCCTCCTCTGCCCTGCGCCGAGACAGACGTTTGGAAGGGTGAAGCCACGCCCTGGATGGGAGGAAGGGCGGTCCCCCCGGACCCAGCCTTTCTCCTGCCGGGCCGTGTGTCGACTCTGACTGGTTCTGCCGAGCTGCCTGGGCTCTAGGTGTGGATGCCTATCACCAGAGCGTGGGGCACCAGGCGGTGACACTGTAAACGATACAGTATGGCCTCTGGTCCTATATGGCCCCTTTCTCTTCAAGAAGGAGAAAAAGGAGACAGGGGCTGCCAAGGCTGAGATGACTGCAGTTGGTGTAAGGTCCAAACAGTGTCTTCATCATTGAAGTGACAAGTTCACACACCATGAGGGGAGCTGGACCATGCACGCAGCATCAGTGCGAAGTGGGCGTGGGGGGGCACGTGACCTGGGATGAAGGGAGCCGACCTCCTACCTGAGCAGAATGTGTGCTCCTTTCCAGAAGGGTGTCTGAGGCTTCTGGGTGCAGTCAGCATCCAGGAGCATCCTGTACCGTGGGAAATGCCTTCAGAAGCCTCTGCCTGCCCGTTAGAACAGAGAAAAGGAAAAAATTAGATAAAAGGAGAGGAGATGACTGCGTGCAGTCACAGCAGCTCAGATTTGACTGTTTACATAAAGTTGTCAACTCAAACCAAAAAAGACAATGAAAAGCAAAGACGTTGACTCTTCATTTCTCCAAGGAGTCAAATCAACCCGAAACATCTGCCGAAGGAGGGGACTGCGGGAAAGGAGACGGCGTGAGTCTCCTCGCCAAGTGGAGAGAAGCCATAGTCTTACTTAGAGAACAAGGCGTCGTCAACCAAGAAGAAGGATGAAAGAATCGCATCCGCGTCATCCCATAGAACCACAAAGCGGCAGAGAGATGGCCATGAGCCACGCCGTGAGTCACGCTGGAGCATCACGACGGGATTGACACGTGTGCGTTAAAATCATGTGGTTCTCTGAGACTTGCTCCTACAAAGACAACAGATATCATGTTGGCATTCAGTGAGATCTAGAACAGAGAAACACATTCCCCAAGCTCTTTGTCGGTGTCATGAAAGGCACGCAGATTTCTGGTCTTCTATCTGGACCCTTGCGTGTGCCCCAAGTGTGAAGTCGTGGGTCAGAAATGCAGCCAGAGCAGTCTCTGAAAGGCTTCTCTTTCCCAGCTCAACCCTTGCCAGAAAACTGATCCAGTTTCATTTGAGGTTGGTGACAAGAGCTGAATACACACATGTGCGTGCACTCATCCTCAGCTGCCTCCTGGTTAGTTAGCACGTGCAGGAAGACACAGATGTGCCATGTCAGGAAAATGCCTCCTTAGAAAACCCAGGCAGTGTGAGGCAGTCACCCCTGCAAATAACTGGTAGCAGTCAGCCAGGCTTATGGAATGTGTGAGGACTAGCTGGTAGTCCTTTGTGTTCCTTATGTATCCCTGGTCACTGACCACGGTGGCAGCACCATAAAGGTCCCCTGCCTGCGCTGGTGTGGACTACATTCCTGGTTCTTGGCCTTGCCCTCACTGAGAGGGAAGAGTTTGAGGGCCAAGAAGGTCACAGAACTACAACCAACTTACATAGAGGAGAAGGTGCAAAAAAGTGCTGAATAAGAAGGGTATTACTTATATAGGTCAAATCATGTGACAGTGAACCCTGAAGGATTGGACTTAGGTTGTATAGTAGCTTCATTGAGTAAAAAAATTGAAGCTGGGAAGGTCTTTTCTATTCCCTGTTGTTGGTGAGAGGTTCTCCAAATACCATGTATACCATGGCTTCAAATCCCAGAGTACCAGAAAGCCTCCTCTGTGAAGCAGACAGTGTGAAGAGGATTGGTGTAACCATCCACATGGGAAAACAAACTGGATGAAAAACACATATTGACCAAGCTGTGGCATGCAGCTAGACAAGACAGCGCGTTGAATTAATCTGTCAGTTCATACACCTTGGACAGTGAGGTGGGCCTGGAAGGGAGGCGGAAGACAAAGGGCTGAGTCACATTTGAGAAACTGTATAGTATTTTTGGTGGTCACAAAATCCATCTTTTTAACACCAGTATTCTCTTGGTGGTGCTCTATGTCTTTGAATCATGCAATACCACAATCACAAAAGAGCCAAAATTGTGGCTAATACAAAGGAAAATGGAAATGGTGCACATAGGTATAAGTAAACTAGGAAGGGGTCTAAAAGACTTTATCAGAAACGCTCCTGTCTGTAAAGAAGGGGGGCTGCGTATCAAGAAAGACAGGACAGACGGCCACAGGGCATGGTGGCGCCTTCTCTCTAAATAGGAGGGGAATTGAGAGGAGGTTGCCAATGAAGTGGGTGGGTTCTTCATGCAGGATTCATGGAACATCCACTTGAATCTTGTGAGATGAGAAAGCCTGGAAGGTCATGACCTCCGCTGGAGGAACAGCAAAGACAAGGATCCTTCAAAGTACAAAAAGAGAGGAGTCTCCTAAAATCATATGTTCTCCCAAATTGTCTTTGAGGATTTAAGTGGAAAGAATTTATCCCCCAAAATGGACTCTTTCCCCAACATTCTCCATGGAAAGCAGAACACTCAAGAAGTCTTTGGAAAATTATGGGTATTTTTAAAAAGAAAGCTTGATTGGAAATGTAAGAATTGCACAATTATACAATGTTAGACCTGGACATGAGGTTTGGGGTCCTCGCATCCCCATGAAAGTATTTTTTTAAGGCAGTTGGGGTTAAGATTTGCCCAGGGTCACACAGTTAGTTTGTGTCTGAGGCCGGATTTGAACTCAGGTCCTCCTGACTCCAGGGCCGGTGCCCTATCCACTGAGCCACCTAGCTGCCCCCCCCCCCCCGCCGCCATGAAAGTCTTTGCAGGAACTTCCTTAAGCCAGAGGCGTCTGTCCCACTGCAGAACCATCCCTGTTTGCATTCCATGTCGAGACATGTTTGTTCACTGATGTCTGTTCCCATTCTTGGCTCCAAAACTGAGAATGTTCATAATATAATGTCAGCATTGTGATGGGCCAGCAGTCGCGGAGGGACGCATCTTTGCGTTGGTGACGCTCATCTCTTCCCTTCCCTTCCCTTCCCTTACAGATATCCGGGCTGGGATGTCCGGCTCCTTACCTGGGGGCTCTGTTATCAGTCGTTTGCTAATCAATGCAGATCCCTTTAACACTGAACCAGAAAACTTGTGAGTATGTGCAGCAATGGGGAGACACTCTTAAAGAGATAGGACAGACATTAGAAAAGGCTGGAGGAATTAGCTGCTTTACTCCACGGTGATCTCAGTGGCTGGGTCTGCATACCAGCTCAGGAGGAGTGCCAGCACATTGTGCTGGGTACTAAAGATTATGAGGGGCTTGAACGGAGAGATGGAAAACAGACCTCCAGCCCAGGATGTCCAGAACAAGGCTCCCATTTCTGCAGCCCTGGCAGTTAGGGTTAGGGTTCGTGTTTGGGGTGAGTGGGCAGGAGGAGGGACAGATCCTAGGTAATGAGCAGCATCCTGGGTGGAAAGGAGGAGGGAGGTAGAGAGGAGGAGGCCCTGTGACCACACCAGCTAGGGCAGCCACTGGGAAGCAAAGCCTGTCTGTCAATGTGTGGACTTGAAGAGGTCATGCCCTGGGGTTAGGAGGTCATGGAGGGTTAGGGTTGAGCCTTGGGAGCTTCAGAAATAAAAGGGCTAAAGGAAGTTGTTTTTAATTGGTTTTTAAATGAAATTTTACAGAGAATGTTATACAGAGAAATGTGTCATGAATAACTATTTTGGAATTGGGCTTGATGCAAAGATCTCCCTGGATTTCAATAACAAGCGTGATGAGCACCCAGAAAAATGCAGGTAGGTGAGAGTCCCTTGTGTAGCCACATTCTGTGGGCAGCCCCAGAACCCAAGTGCTGCTGGAGCAGCTTTTTTTTTTTTTCCAGGGCAAAGGTATGTTAGAACAAATCAAATCAAATTCATGGGCGTTTGAGTGCCTGCTACAGGCAGGATGTGCAAGCTGATGACCCTGGGAAACTCATCAGAGTAGTTACTTCTCATTTAGGATAACAGTAGTGACATATCCTGACCCAGGGAGGTTTTACAGGGTTCTTCCCTCTCAGCAACTTTGAGGGCGGTACCAAGGTCCCTTTAAAAGTCCCTTTTAAAGACATGGAGAATGAGGCCCAGATCTTACCAGTAAGGCTCAGAGGCAGGACTGAATCTAGGTCTTCCTCATGCCCACACTGTTTTTGTGCCAACAGAGCATTTGGAGCCAAAAGGGACTCTATGTCCCCAAAGTTTTAATATATCTTTAAGTTTAGATTTGAATTAGAATCCAGCACTCTCCCCCATGTACCACCTAGGTGCTGGGCAAGGCTCTTTATACAGCCCACCACCCCCACTCTTCCACCCACTTCAGACAAAATGTTGCATCTTCTCTACTTCCAAAGGTGTTTGTTGTAGAGTCTGTAGGTATGAGGTACAGTTTCAATATATCCATGCTAACTGGCCCTGATCCAAAGAAATTGGGTCTAGTTCAGAGCATGTCTTGTGATGAGCAAGTAAGAATGTGAATAAAAATGAAACACGTGACCTCGAGCATTGAGAGGTCTGCCTGCTTAAGTTTATCCCACCACATTTACTGTAGATGGAGCCTTGCTGTCTTGTCTACACTTGTCTTTGAGAAGGTGGCCGGGTGTTTGGTGTTGGATGGAGACTGATGGGTCCCCTTCATTCCCCACTGGTTACCCCATTGTCATTTTAGAAAGAAAGGCCTGGGGAGCCAAGATGGCGGAGTACAGGCCAAGACCCAGAACTCTCCCAACATTCCCCTCCAAACCACTTTAAAATACTGCCTCAAGTCAAATTTTGGAGTGGCAGCACCAATGAAAGGTCAGGGAGACATTTTTCCAGCATTAGACAACTTAGGAGATCTGCAAGAGAGGCCTGTGACATCAGGGTGGGCACAGGCCCAGAGCTCGCCTGGAGCGTCAGCTGTGGGCCTTGAAGGTGGCCACAAATTACAGGGGACCTGCCCTGGGTGCAGCTGGCACTGATTGGCAACTCTGTTGCCTCTCCACAGTTCTGTGTCACAGTTTCAGGGCCGAGAGGAGCTCTGGGGATCAGTCACAAAGGAGCAGGGACCTTCCTGGCTAAAGACCAGTGCACAGACCAGGAGAGCAGTGACCATACTTCTCCCTAGATCCCACCATCTTGGAAGCACAGAAAACTAGATCTGAAAACAGCAGCACGAGAAAGCCTGAAGCTTAGAGCAGTGCCTTCCCACCTCCAGATGAGAAGAGCCTAATTTTAACATAAAGTTCAAAGTGAAGAAACAGGCTGGAAAATGAGCCGACAACAAAAAAGAGCTTGACTATCAAAGTTACTACAGTGGCAGGAAAGACCAAGACACAAACTCAGAGGAAGACACCAGAGCGCAACCTCAAAGGAAAATGCCCAGCAAGAATTCCTGGGAGAGGTCAAGAAAGAGGTGAGAGTGATGCAAGAAAATCACGAAAAGAGAATTAACAGTTTGGTAAAAGAGGCACCAAAAAAAAAAAAAAAAAACACTGAAGAAAATAACATCTTAAAAAACAGAAGTGGCCTAATGGTAAAAGAGATATAAAAATTCACTGAAGACAAGAACTCCTTAAAAAGTAGAATTGAGGAGCAGCTAGGTGGCGAGTGGATAGAGCATTGGCCCTGGAGTTAGGAGGACCTGAGTTCAAATCCAGCCTCAGACACATAACATTTACTAGCTGTGTGACCCTGGGCAAGTCACTTAACCCCATTGCCTAGCCAAAAAAAAAGTACTTATAAAAAGCAGAATTGGCCAAATGGAAAAAGAGGTGCAAAAGCGCAATGAAGGAAATAATTCCTTCAAAATTAGATTTGGGCAAGTGGAAGCAAATGACATTAGAAGACATCAAGAAACAATGAAACAAAGTCAAAAGAATGAAAAAGAAATAGAAGAAAATATGAAATATCTGTCTCATTGGGAAAACAACTGACCTAGAAAATAGAGCAAGGAGAGACAATTTAAGAATTATTGGACTACCTGAGAACCATGATTTTTAAAAAGGAGCCTAGACATATATCAAGAAATTGTCACGGAAAACTTCCCTGATATCTTAGGCCCAGAGCATAAAATGGAAATTGAAAGAATGCCCAGAAGCATGATAGCCAAATTCTAGCACTCCTCAAGTCAGGGAGAAAATATTGTAAATAGCCAAAAAGAAACAGGTCAGAGGCACAGTCAGGATCACACAAAGTTTAGCAGCTTTCACATTAAAGAGGGGGAGCTTTGGAATATGATAGTCCAGAGAGCAAAGGAGGTAGGATTACAACCAAGAATCATCTACCTGGCAAAACTGAGTGTAATCCGTCAGGCGGAAAAATGAGTATTTAATGAAACAGGATTTACAAGCATTTCTGTTGGAAAGACCAGAGCTGAATAGAAAGTTTGACATTCAAACACAAGATTCAAGAGAAGCATAAAAAGGTAGAAATAAAAGAGAAATTATAAGGACTCAGTAAAGGTAAACTGTTTACATTCTTATATGGGAAAGTAATATATGTAACTCCTAAGAAGAACTACATTAATGAATTGTTGGTGGAGTAGTGAACTGGTTCAACCATTCTGGAGAATAATTTGTAGCTATGCCGCCCAAAGGGCCATGAAACAGTGCATACCCAGCAATACTATATCCCAAAGAGAGCAATGGAAAAGGACCTATATGTACAAAAATATTTACAATGGCTCTTTTTGTGGTGGCAAAGAACTGGAAGTTGAGGGGATGCCCATTAATTGGGGAATGGCTGAACAAGTTTTGGTACATGATTGTGATGGTATACTACTGTGCTATAAGAAATGACAAGGAAAGTAGTTTCAGAAAAAAACATGGCAAGACCGAAAATGAAGTGAGAAGAATCAGGAGGTCAGTGTGCGTAGAGACGGCAATATTGTAACGATTATCAACTGTGAATGATTTGGCTCCTCTGATCAATACAATGATCTAAGACAATTCCAAAAGACTCATGGTAAAATTGCTTTCTACCTTCAGAGAGAGAATAGATGAATTCTGAATGCAAATTGAAAGTATAATTTTCTCACTTTTTAAATTTTTTTTTTACAGTATGGGTAATATGGAAATATGTTTTGCATGATTTCACATGTATAATTGATAAATTGTTTGCCTTCTCAATGGGAAGGGGTGAGATGGGAGCAAAGGAGAATATTTGGAACTCAAAATTTAAAAAGGAAAGAATGTTTAAAAATCAATAAATAACAGATTTTAAGAAAATGAAAAACCTTTCCCAGGCTGCTCTTCCCCCAGCTGCCATTCCTTTCCCCATTTAGATTACCTTCCATGTACTCTGGGTACATACTTTTTTGTGCCTACTTGTTTACACTTGGTCTCTCTCATTAGACTATGCACTTCTTGAGGGCAGGGGCCCTGTTCGTTTGGTTATTTTCATTTCTTTGTATCCTCAGTATTAAGCACAGTGCCTGGCACCCGAGTTAAGTGTTTGGTAAATAAATGTTTACTGAAGGAAAAAAAGGCCCCCATCCAACATTAAAGTTGAGGTTTTGGGTATTGTCTGGAAACTCTTCTCCCCTTGGAAATCAGGAATGACTCACTGACCAGGTGTGCTCAATCCCCAGAGGCGGAGGGAGGATTCTGCTCAGGATGGGTCCTGCCTCTCACATTCGGCCCCTCTTCTTTGGCCATCTATCCTCAGAGTCAGTCGATGGGGCCCCATGAGTGTGTGTGTGGAAACTGACGGGGAAGCCTGGTGGGCATGTGGTCAGTGGCGCTTTGGGCATAGGAAACTCAGTGTGGGCGTGTCTACAGGTACACAAGCGTGGCTCACTCTTGTTTTATTTTCCCTTCTCAGGAGCCGTACCAAGAACATGATGTGGTATGGGGTTCTGGGGACAAAGGAATTACTGCATCGCACCTACAGAAACTTGGAGCAGAAGGTCTTGCTGGAGGTGAGAAGGAAGCTCCTGACCCTGGCCTGCTCATCCCAGGGGGACATCCCTTGACTTAACATGGGGTGATGGGCTTCCCGCAGCCACTCCCACCCTCCCCGTGCCTCTCTGGTACACCCGCATCCGCGATGCAGAGGACGTAATCTGGGCCCTTCTCCACACTCAGGCTGGGGCCTCAGCACCGCTCGCCCCCTCACTGGGCTCCTCTCCCTTCAGTCCATCAGCCCTAGGGATCTGACCTTGGCACTTCCTTGTTCACTGCTCTCCAGAGGCTTCCTGTTGCGGGCCTCTGGAATAAAACAGTCTTCTCTGGCTTTTAAAGAGCCGTGGGGGGGCCCGGCCGTTGGTCTCTGCTCCTTGGCTGGGCTCCTGTGCCTGGGCTGGTCTCCCTCCTTAGCTGCCTCTTGCCTCCTTCCCCACCTTGCTGGAGTCTCACTGCTTTGTCCCTAGTTGTGTTTATTCACTCCGTGCTTTAGATACTTTGTCTCGAGGCTGCGTCTGCTTCTGCGTTCCGATGTCTGGGGTCCCCCCTGTGCCTTCCTAGGCCCGCTGTCAGTGCTCTGTCAGTGCCCGTTCGTTGACTGATGTAAGGAAGCAGAGTCCTTGCTTCTGGCAGGAGGAGGCTGGTGCTGACCTCAGGGCACTACAGCCCCCTCCCCCGCCTGCTCTGGTTGTCTGTCTGATAGCCGGACCCTGGGGGCCCTCGTGGGGCCCAGCAGCCTCCCAGGCCTCAATCCCGCCATGGCAGTCTGATTTGGCCTTTCTTTCTGTCCTCTCTCCCTCCACTTGGCTCAGTGCGACGGGCGTCCCATCCCGCTGCCCAGCCTTCAAGGTATTGCTGTCCTCAACATCCCCAGCTATGCCGGAGGCACCAACTTCTGGGGAGGTACCAAGGAAGATGACGTAAGTGGGGCTGGCTCCGTCAGAAGCACCTGGGGGGCTCCTGGCCAAAGCCAGAGACGCTTCTCTTCTCAATCCCCTTCTCCCAGGCTTCCCTCTTCACCTGTGCTCCCTCCCCCCTGCATCTTCAGCCTCTTCCTTGTCCCTGGCTTACCCCCACCCCAATACCTCCCTCCCCTTAAGAAAGCCTTCCCTTGGCCTTGCCACCCCCTCCATCTGCCTCTACTCCCTCACCAACCACTTGCCATCCTTGGCATCTGCTCCACCCACTCCAGATCTCAGGGCTCCCAATGCCTGGAGCTCCCCCCCTCCATTCAATATGCTTAGCCTTTATTAAGTCACAGCTCGTGCTGGCCCCTCCCCCACTGCCCCAGATGAGCAGGACAGTCCCCCTGGGCCCTCCCCTGACATCACGGGGCCACTGAGGCATTCGTCTTGTCCAGTTGGTTCTCACGACGTCCTGGCCTGGAAGAGCCGTGGGCCTGGGCTGGACCTGTCTTCCCCAGCTCCTTCCTGGCCCCACATACCCTGGAGGAGCTGAACCAGGGCTTCTTGATGCAGGAATTGTGATGAGCTCTGTGGGCTTCTTTCAGCCTCTGCAGGGCAGCGTCCCCTTAAAGGGGACAGAGCCACACGCCTCCCTACTGCTGCCCCTTACTTCCAATGTCCCTTCCTCGCAGTAGTGGCCTCATTACCTCCACACGCCCCGAAGCCCTCTGGTCACTGGGAGAAGTGGGAAGAGCAAGCAGCCTTGCCCAAGGAGGCACTGGCTGGCCACGCACTGCAGCTTTGGCCTCCCTTTCAGACATTCACAGCCCCGTCCTTTGATGACAAGGTCTTGGAAGTGGTGGCCGTCTTTGGCAGCATGCAGATGGCTGTCTCCCGCGTCATTAATTTGCAGCACCACCGGATTGCCCAGGTAATCATGCCAGAATCCTGTTTGAGGGAAGCACGTGTTTTTTCAGTAAAGAGATAAATACATTTTATTGTTTGTGTCAAAGTCCAACATCCAATAAAGAAAAAAAAAAGTCATTTTGTAAAGTGAGCAGTGAGACTGATCAAGCAGGACCATAAAATGTTAGGGATCAGTGCTTCCCCCCACCCCCACCCCCTGCCGTACATACCAGCGGCCAGACCGGGATCACGAGTGATCCCGCAGAGATCCTGAGAGCCAGCCCTGGGACGGTCCAGTGGCAAGGCCAGGCTTGAAACGCAGGGCCCAGGGCTCCCAGGCTGGGGGCGGCAGCTGCTGCTACCCATTACTATGTCTGGTTTGGCCTTTGGAGGCTTGGAAACCCTCCCCCCAAATTGGGGCTGACACTAGGGGTCAGTGGAGTGGCCTCTGTCTTGGGCCTTGCCTGTCACTGCCCATGGAGACAAGCTGACAGCGGGTGTGCTGGGGGCAAAGGGGAGGAGCAGTGTCCAGCTTGGACGTCCTGCCTCTGTGGCTTTGGGCCCCTGAGGTCAGTCCCTTCCAGCTCGAGGTCTGCGAGCCTGGGTGCCCAGCGAGCTTGGGTCCTGTGATGCCTGGCCTTCTGCCTTGATCTCCCCCCAGCCCAGGACTTGTTTTCATTGGGCAGGATCCCAGTAGGGGGAGACACCTCTTCACCTTCACTCACCCTCATTCTAGGGCAGTGCTAGCGGCCCCTGGGGCATCGCGGCCTCCGTCATCGTGCTGATTCCCCAACCTGTGGGGTCCTGGGAGGGCTTCTTTGGTTTGGTTTGGTTTTTAATACAAGAGTGTCTCCAGTTTTCTCAAGGGTTGCCTCAGTTTTGAAACATTTTTAAAAGCAAAACACACATGAATTCCATCTTAATTTAAAACGTAAATAAGTGCCATTCAGCACTTTGGAGGAAAGAGGAGGTGGTGGAGGGGATGCACGTGATGACCAGCCACGTAAGCCGTGGTCCCCAGGGCCTGAAATCAGTGCCCTGGAGTGACCAGAGGGTCAGCAGAAGTAGCAGGACCTCCGGGGTGGAATTCATGTCCCTCCCCGCCAGGGTCCCTGCCCACCTGACCTTTGCCGTTGGAGACGCAGAAGAGGACAAGAAGGCTGTAGCCAGGCAATATCAGCCAGGACCCTTCGGGGGAGCCCAAGGGAAGGGGGAGCCCTCGCCAGCTTCCTGTCCATGGCCGGGTGCGCGGGTCATCAGTAGGGTCTGCTGTCTTCCCTAGTGTCGGACTGTGAAAATCGCCATCCTGGGCGATGAGGGCGTCCCAGTACAGGTGGATGGAGAGGCCTGGATCCAGCCCCCCGGCTACATCCAAATTGTCCACAAGAACCGGGCGCAGACTCTGACCAGGGATCGGGTAAGGCTGGCGTCTTCCAACTGGAATCTTCTCTCAGGCTTCACCACGGACGCTGCTGTCCCCCAGGGATCAAGGGCTGACCTCCGAGGTGGGAGGGGTCTGGCAAGCTCCTCTCTGCTTTCCTCACCCTAGAAGAGGTTGCCCCCCAGCCCACCCCCAGGGGAGGATCTTTTACCTTCCTCATGGGTTCTTGTACTCCCCTAAAGTCTTCCTGTAGTGTAAGCTGGTGGCCAGAGCCTGGAGGTCAGGAAATGGAGGCCAGCCCCCGATGCCTGGCCCGGCTCGCCCCGCCCCCCAGCCTCCTGTGAGCTCTTAGACCTGAGGGGGCGTGGTAGCACTGGGCTTTGTGCCTGGCACGATCCTGATAGAAAGGTGACCCGTGGAAAGTCCAAGCAGCAGACCACTGGCCTCAGTCAGACTTCACCCTCTTTGCCAGTGTGGTGGAAGCATTTGTTCTAGAGTTTTTTCAGGCAAAAAAGAGGGGAGGAGGGGACCAGGCCAGGAACCTCCAAGATCATTTCCACCGTTTCACCTCAGGCCTCAGCTCCGTCACCCTTTTCCAGGTGTGAGCGTCACACTTTAGAGAGGGAGTAGAAAGTGTTTGGTACTGACTTTGTGCTAAGCAAAGCAGAGACAGCCCTGCCCTCCAGGAGCTTACATTTGAAGAGTGGAAGGGTATAGGGCTGGTACCTAGGCTTGTAGGTGAGGAGGGGACACCCCATTCAGGAACAGTGAAGGGCGAGTTTGATCGTGCCTCCAGAAGGGGCTGGTGTGGAGAGAAGAAGGCAGAGGGGTGGGAAGGATGGGAAATGTGTCTCGAGCTCTCCCTGACAGAACAGCCCAGGTCACGGGTCCTCAAGGACGCTGACATTAAGAGACGTGCTCGTCTTGTCCAGAAACGGCTGGGAGGGCAGTGGGATGGCACCCGCTTCCCTTGCATTCTAGGCATTTGAAAGCACCCTAAAATCCTGGGAAGATAAGCAGAAATGTGAGCTCTCACGCCCGCCCTCCTTCTCCCTGCACCCCGAGATCACGTCTGGAGAGGAGTCCACACAGATGCACCAGTTTGGCCAGGCAGCAGGGGCCCTCATCCACAGGTGGCTTTTGCTCGCTCCCCCTCCCCCTCCTCCTGGGGGCTGGGCTCCAACACTGCCTCCGTGCTCCTCACAGGCAGGCAGGCAGGCCAGCTGGCTGGCCGGCCGGCCCTGAGACACAGCCGTCCCCTTCCTCCTCCTCTGCTGTATTGGTCCTGGCCAGAACGTCTCTTGCGCAGGGATATTTCCTAAACTGGATTAATAAGGATGAAAATAAAAAACTGGCCCGTCTTTGCTCTTGGGGAAGGGGCAGGCCCAGGATGCGTAAGGTGTGGGAGACACGCCCCTGGGCCCGTTTGCGCTGAATGAGATTGTCCCCAGGGTTGTCCCTTGTTGCCCTTCACCCCCATTCCTGAAGGTCTCCACTTGGGGTTCCCACAGATGCAGGGATCCCCGTTTGGGCCCAGGGAAGACAGAACGAGCCCAGAGAGGAGCCTGAGCTGCCGTGACCCAGGCCTCCAAGCTCCCAGCGCTCCGCTTGGCCCCCAGGGGTGCCCCACGCAGATCTCACGGGGTGCCTGTGTCTCTCTCTTTAGCATCCGGGAAATAGCTCAGTCGTGCCCAGACATGGAGCAGGAGCTGGCCCACGCCGTCAATGCCAGCTCCAAGTCACTCAACAGAGTCTATGGGAAATCTAAGGCCGCCGAGGTAGGTCCTTGCTCCCGCGCCCCGGCCTGCTCCACCACGGCCCCTCAGACCCGCCCCCAGGCCCCTCACGGTGTTTTCCTCCTTTCCAGGGACTGAACTGCACTTTTGTCGTGGAGATGGTAAACAACATCCGCGCCCTCCATAATGAGACCGAGCTGCTGCTGACTGGGAAGATGGCCCTGGTATGTGGCGGGGGGGGGGGGGGGGGCTCGTGTGGCGGCCGGGCCCAGAATCAGGAAGACAAAGCAGGCTGGCGTCTCGCCTCCGCTTGATTAGCGGTGTGACCCTAGACAAGTCACCTGATCTCTGAGCTTTGGTTTCTTCGCCTGTAGAGTGGGGGTGATGATGCCCTCGGTGTTGACCCAGTGGCAAAGCTCCGATGAAATCTCGTCTGGACAGGGCTTGGGGGCCTAGAAGCCCACGGCATTGGGGGTGATGGTGTATTCCCTGAGGATGCTGAAATAATTTCACTTTCTCAGTCCTGTGAACAGCCAGGACAAGAGGCCATTGGTTCCTTGTTGAGAATTAGGTGGTCCTCACATTGCCGCCGCGGCTGTTCATGTCGGGTCGGAAGAACGGGCACCAGGGCCAGGATGCTGGTGGGGCCCCAGGGGCCTGCGGCTCCTACCCAGAGTCTGCCCCCAAAATGCGGCACTGCTTCCCGGTGTCGCTGTGCCCCCCCACCCCAGAGGGGACGCCCCAGCCCACGCCAATGACTCAGCAGTTGTTTTTCAAAATTTTTATACGTATTATTCTTTTGGCTTAGCCGTCATTAATTTTCTTTCTATTTCCTCCCCATCTCCCAACTGAATAAAAAGAAAAAGGCAAACCCTCCTACCCAGTCTGACTAAGGAGGCCAAGGAAATTCCCGTTGGCCTCGTCCTGCATCTCGGGCTCTGCGGGCCAGCGCTGTGCTTGTCTTGCTGGTTCTGCCCCCGTCCCTCTGCATCGGCTCACACAGGTCTTCCCAGATTTCTCTGAAACCATGCCCTTTGTCCTTTCTTCAGCATCATAGCCCCCTCCCCATGCAGGCAGCCCTTCGCCCCCCCAGAAATCGTGGCTCCAAATATTTATGCCCACAGGGTTGTTTTCCTCTTTGGGGCAGAGACCTCGTGGAGGCATCTCTGCGGGTCCAGGAGAGCCTTTGGCGGCCTCGTTCCTAGTCATTTTCTAGACCATCTGGGCCCATTCCCAGCTGTGATTTGAAACAAGACCCAGAGTGAGGAGGGCTTTGGTCACCGAGCAGACCCCAAAGGAAGACGCTGGGTGTGGCCTTGCACCCATTCCTTTTACTTCTTAGGCGGAAGAACAAGTATGAGAAAGAACCACACTGGCATCCTGCCAGCCCAGACTCATGGGCTTGGCCCATGGGGCCCCTTGGGCCCCAGAGCTAACGGGCCCATCCTTTCTTCTCTCTGGCACGGTGCAGCAGCTGGAGCCACCCCACAAGGAGCAGCTCGGGGCAGCCCTGGCGGACATGGACCTCCAGCTGAGAAGGCTGGCCGACATTCCCTGGCTGTGGCAGCTCATGGAGCCCAGTGACGATGAGGTACGTACGCTGTGGTGGGCGTTGCCCCCCCCAGCAGCCGGGCGGGCCTGCCAGTCACCCCAACACACCCTCTGTCTAGTGAGGACGAGGCACCCACGGTGTGGTGGGCGCTGCCCTCCCCAGCAGCTGCCGCCAGTCACCCCAACACTCCCTCTGTTTAGTGAGGGCAAGGTACTTAACGTACAGTGGGTACATATGATGTGGTGGGCGCTGCCCCCCCCAGCGGCCGGGCAGGCGTCCCAGTCACCCCAACACACCCTCTGTCTAGTGAGGACGAGGCACTCACGGTGTGGTGGGCGCTGCCCTCCCCAGCAGCTGCCGCCAGTCACGCCACATTCCCTCTGTCTAGTGAGGACGAGGTACGTACGGTGTGGTGGGCACTGCCCTGCCCGGGCAGCCTGCTGGTTGCCAGTCACCCCGACACCCCCTTTGTCTGCTCTCATCCCCTAGAATCCCACGACGCTGGACTTCAACAAACGCGGCCGCAGCGGCAAATTTCGCCTGGTGACCAAATTCAAAAAGGAGAAAAGCAGCAAGAACAAAGAAATGCGCGGCGGCGGCAGCGGCACCGGCCTCCCTGGTAGCTAGCCCTCCGCAGGCACGCGCTCGCTCCCTGCCACCTGGGGGGCCCGTCTCTCCCCACCCCCACTGGCCGGACCTTTCTCTCTAACATTTCGTTTCTAGGCTTGAGATCCCATAGATTGCCCCGTGTGCGCCGTCCAAGGGGCGCTGCCCCGGCCCTGACCAATTGGGAAGAGGCCTCCGAGCTTCGACCGTTGTCTGCCCGGGTGGGGGGGAGAGGAGGTGCCCTTGGCAACCTCGGAGACCACAGTGACTCTGGGGCGCAGGTCCGCGAGCATCCTCCAGGCCCCTGCTGCTCCTGCTTCCTCTGTGGGGATCGATGATCTCCCTCTGATCAAATGCCTCCCCAATCAATCCGCATCCACAGGGTGGGTGCACCTGGAACACAGATCCCATTGAGAGAAAAATGACAGACTGGCCCAGGAGGCCTCCCCATTGCACAGTTCATTTGGCCCTGGTCATGTGCCCTGGGTGCATCCCAGCCTCAGAGTTTGCCTCTGCTTTGGGCTTGGGGCTGCCGCCATCTTTCTCTCAGGAAAACGCTCTCCTTTGTTCCCAGAAATCAGAGCGAGGGGCTGCTCCTCCCCCAGATTGGGGCCTGTCTGATTTTCTCTTCTAAAATATTCGTCCAGAGCCCGAGGTTGTGCGAGTGAGCATAGTCAGTCCTTCTGGCAGATGCGTCGTTAACCACGACCTCTGTGCTGCTGAGCGCCACTCTGAGTTGGGTCTAGTAACCCCCCAGAAAGGCCGAGCAAATTCTGGTCCGCTTGCGTTTGAGCCATGTGTTCCTGTCGTGATGAAATAATTAAAGGTGTCCTGTATAGACCACCTCCACCCTTTGGATGAAGTCTCTTTAAAAGAAAATAAAATATGGTCGTGGGCCTGAAAGTACCACATCCTCCATCAGTGAGAATTGGCGTGGAAGCCGCGGCCTAGGTTCTGGACACGATGGCGGCTTCTTCCTTCTTGGGTCGAGGAGGGTAGTCAGGAAGCCAAGGACTGACTACGTTTGCAAGCAGGTGCCCCCTTTGGAGGGGGTCTTACCTCGCCTCTCAGACGCCCCCCAATCGATGATCTTGGTGCTGGGTGGCGGGCACTGGGCTCCCCTCGTTTCCTCCTGAGACCTTGGGCGCGTTCTCTCTCGGCTTCCTCTCGGCTCTCAGCTCCCTCTCGCTTTTCCGTCTGACAGTTCACGTCTGGGGCACAGAGGAGGTCGCGGCCTGGCTTGAGCACCTCAGTCTTTGTGAGTATAGAGATATCTTCATCCGCCACGACATCCGGGGCCCCGAGCTCCTGCAGCTCGAGCGGAGGGACCTCAAGGTACTTTGCCCTTGTTCATGTCTCAGGGGAGCCTGACTCTGTCCACAGGGCGTGCAGGTTACACGTTGGGCTTTTGGTCAGGGCCCAGGCTTAGCCCTCGAGGAGCATCCAGTCTAGGCAGGAGAAATCAGCGTGCCTGAAAAGGGCCCAGAGTGCGAGGAAGCTGGGCCGGTGCCCTGGTGACGGGGGTGGGGACTGGGGGCTGGAGCAGCCCAGGTGGGTGAGGGTGACTGGGCCAGAGCCTCCTGGCCACACGGTGCTGCCCAGCGTGGGCCTGGGGCCCAGCACAGGGAGGTCTGGGGCGGTGGGGGGGCACTCGTGACGGCCTGGCCGACAGCGTGGTTGTCATTCTTTACATGCTCTCCTCCTGTCCTGTTCCTCGGTGAGCCCCGGGGGACCGGCCGAGGCGGCCCGACAGTGCCGGGCTGGGCCTGGGGCTGCTCTCCCCGGTCTCCATGGTGGGCTTTCCTTTTGGCTTTCAGGACCTCGGGGTGACCAAAGTGGGCCACATGAAGAGGATCCTCCACGGAATCAGGGGGCTGAGCCGGAGCACTCCCACCAGCGAGGCCTAGCCAGCATCTTCACAGCATGCGCCTGCCCCTCCTCCCCCCACTGAAGCGTCCGCCACAGGGGCCTTCCCGGGCAGGGCAGCTAGCAGAGCTTACATCATGGTGCTACTCTCTTCCACGTGGGTACAGCTCATCAGGAGGACCCTGGCCCGCCCAGTGGTTGGAGGACACTTCCAAGTGCTCCCCTCCGGCCCCCGGGCAGGTCTTAAACCACAGCAACACAGCTACCTTCCAAACAGAGGCCAGGCATCCTCATAGCCGCGAGAGCCTCTGCAGCGGGCAGAGCTCACGGCTGCCGGGGACGCCTGAGGTCTCATCCCGTGTGCGAGCCCAGCTCTGCCCAGCAGAAAAGCAGCAGCCTCCCGCAGCCCCTCCCCAAGCCCGCCGCAGGGCTTCACGGCTTTGCGGCTGTTCCTGTGACCCCTCCCCAGAGGATCCAGCGTGATTGTCCCCGCTTTACCCGTGTTGCAGCCAGGAGGAGAAGATGGGCTCTCCGTCTCTGTCCCGGGGCCTCTCAGAAACCATCCTCACTGCTCCTCCCCCTGCCAGCAGAGCCCCCCGACCTTCGCAAGCTCTCCAGCCCAGAAATCCTTCTCCAGCCAAGCGTGTTTGTAGAGAGTCAGGAGAACACGGTTGCCCTCCGTTCCCGTGGGATCGGAATGAATGCACCTCATGTCAACGAGGGAAACGCCCCGCCCCGCCTCTAGCAGGCTTGCTTGGCAGCGCCGACCCCCTCGAGAAGGAGGCGCGGGGCCCTCTCGTAAGCTGAAGGCGCTATGCTCTTTCTCTCTCGACCATTTTAATGGGCACAGAAACCAGAAGAGGAGCGTGTGCCTGGCCACCTGTTCGTTCGCCCCATCACTGTGGTTCCTTGCCTCCGTCATCTTTCAGGAGATCTCACTCTCAGGAGGGTCACAAATCAGTTCTATTCCAGCGATATTTATTAAGTGGCAGCCGTGTGCCATGCAGGGGGTGTCGTGTGGGGGGCTGGGGGCCCAAAGACCAAACTGTCCCCGTCCTCACGGAGCCGACGAGGTCGACGGGAGCAGAGGCTGGAGAGATCACATCCACACTCGCCTCTTCACTGAATCCCGCCTTACCTGATCATCACAAATCAGTAACGAACAGTGCCGTGACTGCTGTTGAGAAAATTAAGGAGCAGAAGTGACCAGAAGCCACAGCGAGTGAGGAGAGTTGAGCTGCGTGTGGGGTGGTCGGGCATCGGGATCTCGTGTTTCTAGGATATCCGATTCCATCGAACTTGAAGCATTTTGGGGTCCTGGACCCCTCCAGGAAGCATCTGGGGACACCTGTGCACCCCGTCTCAGAAGCCTGGCTCTGAGTGCAAACAGCAGGAAACAAAGGATTTCAGAGGAGCCAACTATATGGATAGACAGTCACCAAAATATTTCATAACTTTGACAGGCCACAGGTTAGGCACCCCTGGTAGACACCCAACCCCTCATTTTACAGAGAAGGAAACTGAGGCCATACTGCCCTAGGCTGGTGAGTGGGCTTGGTACCTCACGATCCTAAAGCCTGCCCATGGAATGGAAGGCAGGCCCACCAGCCCTGGCCCCCTGAGGGCAGAGTCCGTCCCTCCTGCCCAGGTTCTGTCTTCACACACCAGTCCAGCGCTTCCCTGGAAATGTTTCACTCCTCCCCAGGTCTGGAGTGCAGAGGGAGTGCTCTGGCATCTGTTGCCATTCAGCGGGGGCATTTGCCTCCGAAAGGGCTGTCATCATTGGATTAGAATCCTGTGCTGGGCTTTCCCAAGCACCACCTCCCCTCCCCAAACACCCACCCACGCAGACACACAGAGCCACACGCATACCGTCACACTCACACACACACACACACACACACACACACACACACACACACACGGCCTTCTGGATAGACTGCCACAAAGCATGACTGACGTGGGCAGCAGGGATGAGTAGTGGCAGAATCCCAGACCCCAGCCTCCTGATCCAGCTCAGCATCTTGAGCCCAGAATTCTCAGTCCTCTGCTGGTCCAGACCTACAGTATCTAAAATTAGACCAAGTTACCAACATAAAAGTTTTGGAAAATGTCTGATTTCGTTCAGTAATGTCTAATATTTTGCAGAGATTCCAATGTGGTACCAGGCACGCTGTGCTGCCCATGGGTGACATTGCAGCTCTGCTCCCACCTCAGACGGGAGAGTGGTTCTACCCTCTTTGCCAGAGCATTCGTCGCAGGTGCCCCGACCACTAGGCTTTCCTATAATGGTCACCTCCTGGAAAGGAGTGGGGCAGTGATGCTGGCGCTGCCTGCCTACTAGAATGACCTGAAGAAAGTTCTTTAAATGGGAACTTTTCTCTATTGATACTGAAAGCAGAATTGAATTTAACAGAGAAGTTTTTTTAGCCTGCTGTGGCTAATTAAGGTAAAACTTGGAAACCCACCCAAAAGAGGCACCATGGCTTTGGAGTAGACAGTGTGCCTAGAACCCAGGAGGACCCGGGTCTGAATGCTACCGCAGAAGCTTGCCCATTCTGCAATTCTGGGTGAGCCACTTGGGTTCTCTGTGCCTCAGTTTCCTCACCGGGGTGTCTAAGGTCCTGGTCCTATGACACATAAGCCGTCTGCTCAGGAGTCCTAAGTAAACAGACATCCTTCTTTACCTTTCAGCGTCCAAAGCAGTGGTTGGCTGGGGCACAGTCGTGGCCTCATTATACCCTGCCGGACATCATCATGCCATTTCTTTAGTGAGCTGAGATGTGGCAGAAGGAGGCAGCGGAAGCAGAGACGGGCCCTTTCTTAGCAGTCCCGGTCAGCATCAGGGGGCTCTTGACCAGCAGGCGGGTGTGCCAACTGTCTAGTCCGTGGCTTGGCCGGCTCCCTTGGTTCTCTCCCCTTGCGTAGCCTACATTGTGGTCACTTTGCACATGGGCGTCTCCAGGTCGGCTTGACCACCCTTGTGGGACCACACAGGAAATTTAAAAATAAAAACTAAAACAAAATGAGATTTTCCAGTTCTGAGCAGATCTCAATTTTCTGCTGTTGACATTTCCCAATAGAGACGGAATCGGATGTCTTCATTACGGCTTCGTTCCTCCCATCAGTGATGGGGAATGTTGGCAACAAAGGACTTCCTTCCAGGTCCAGATGAGCCCCAGGACCGTGACTAGACCCAAGCTTAGCTGAGTCCAGTCGGGGAGTTCGCCTGCCACGAGAAGGAACAGTGTATGGGAGGCCTGCATTTGGCGGATTATTAGGAAATGGTTCTTCCTGGGAGGCAGAAGCCTGCTTGGCCATCCCATTGCTCCTGGCTCTGCCTTCTGGAGCCCGGCGGAGCAGATCTGATCCCCTTTGTTCTAGTTACTGGCAACTCCTCTCGAGTCTCCTCTTCCAGGCACGCTGCAGCTCAGCCGACACATTCCTGTTAACTGTCCCTTCCAGCTTTGTGTTGTCTGTGGACCTGATCCTTGGCATGCCTTGGCTGCCTTCATCCCACATGCTCATCATCCCCGGGTAGGGCCCTTTGGCCCTTCTTGAAAGCCAGACCGTTCCCGCAGCTTTTCTGCAGTCCTCATCTTTCCATCTTGGCCCAAGTGTGAGGTCGGATGTGGGGTCTTTGGGGCTTCCTTAATCTACCCCCAGTCTCTTGTCCCTGCCCAAAACCGGGCCTTTGTTGGCCAGGCCTAGCTTGTTCTCTGGCTCTTCAAAACACTCAGTATTTCAGGCGTCTTTTTTTTTTTAATCATTGATCCATTTTGTTTGGACATCCCGTTCATTTCTGGATGTCCCCAACTGCTGCCCAGCACACTTTCTCTTACAACAGACGTTTACAGAAACGGTTTATTCAGCATTCCGTGCCCACGGCTCCCCACATTCTCATCTTCTCCGTGGCCGAGCTTGGCCATTAGAATTATGAAGCAGTTCCGCAAAATTAGCCAACCCGTCGACTGAGTCCGGTAGTGTTTGCTGTGTCCCATCGAGGGACCTGCATGTTCCCATCTCTTCCCTTGAGCCAGACTCGGTCATTAGAATTACCTTGAGTTTCATTTCAGTTTTTTGTTATTTCAATTCACATTATTGTTGTGTCTCTGCTTGGGTCCACTCACCTCACTCTGAATCCGTTCATCTAAATCTTCCCAGGCTTCTCTGAATTCTCCATAGTCGTCATTTCCTGCGGAGCACTGATGTTCCACCATGTTGATGTGCTAGAGTTTGCTGAGCCTTTCCACAGTGGATGGACACCTCTCTGCCCTGACACCCTCCCTCCTGTCTCTGGACCCCATTCTGGCTCTCACTCATCGCCTTGTCTGGAGGGTCCCGTTGAGGAATTGAGCGTGGTCAGTGTGGGCCATCCCTTTGCTTATGCAGATCGCAGCCCCTCGGGGCAGCTCCACCTGAGATGCTGAATCTCGAGGGCTTCCTCCTCTGGGTGCTGACCTGTCACTCTGCGCTTCGAGGTGACGGCAGACTTGCTTACCTAGGATAATGCAGTCTACTTCTTCCTTCCCTTCCTGAAAATCTGGACATTTGACATCCTCTGCCAATTCCCCTTCTCTTTTTCCCACTATCCCTGATCAAGAGCCGTGCTCTTTTAGGATTTGGGGGCCTAGCTCCGGGCTTCCTCAGGAGTGCAGCTACCCCTGAGCTACACAGATTCTGTCCTGGCTCCGTCGCCTAGGTTGTAGATGGCAGAGATGGGGGTACAGCAGAGAGAGCAGGCCCTCGGCGGGGACCCAGAGAAGACCTGGCGAGGTTTCCCGGGGATGGAGGAGGAAGGCAGCCCAGGAGGCCCATGTGCAGGAGAACCCGTTGAATGACTGTCACAGACGGACGATGATGGAAGGGAAAGATCAGGATTGGGATAGGAATGGGGGGCAAGGGATTCAGGATCTGGTCACAGGCCCACTGGGAGGCTTTGGTTCCTTATCTCTGAACTGGGGGTCAGGTGGTAGGAGCCGCAGGGTCTAGGCCCATGGCAGATGAACATTGGTGGAGAATGGCTGACCATCATCCTCCATCTCGGGCAGAAAAGTGCGGCCCTGCCCTCCCCACCAGTGTTCCAGCCTGTAGAGCAAGCGTAGGACGACGTGGCCACGAGACTCAGCCAGAGGGGCTTCAGGGAGGAGAGTTTCTTAAGTTTCGAAGGGATTGGGTCAGGAAGGAGCCCATGGAGTCTCTTCCCAAGAAAACCAGAATTAGGGTGAAAGAAGTGTCCGTGGGTCACTAAGGTTCTAAAGTTTGCAGATCACTGCCCACGTCCCCATGAGGTCAGGCTTGGTAGAAACGCCCCCATTTTACAGATAAGAAAACAAGCTAAGAGGGCTTAGGTGACTTTCCTAGGGTAACACAACCAGGGCATGCTGGAGCCTGCACAGACACAGAGGTTGTCAGAGACCTTCGAAAGGAGAGGTGGGCTCTTCCAGCAAAAGCTGGGGGGGGGGCGTATTCTAGAAGGGACCCGTAAGTGGGTGCCAGTCGGACCAGCTGCCCTCCGAGGTTCTGATAGTTGGCGCGGAGGCTCCTCTGTGCCCGCCAACCACATTGACTGGGCGGGGGGGGGGCCTCCAGCACCCGCCATCTGAGGACTGTCTGGGACGTGCTGCGGCTCCCCTATATGAGGCCTCGTCATCTGACCACCTCAGATCCAATGAGCTAACCCTAAGGTCATCGTGCAGATACAGAAATAGGCCCAGGGCAGTGCTGCCCAGCGGCCCCGGCCACATGGGGTCCAGACAGGCAGGATGCGCAGAGGGGGCCCCCTCTTCCCTCCTAGATCTTCCCAAGCTCCCCAAATTTGAGAATTCCTACGGATGGGATACAGACAGGAGGCTGCAGGCTCCAACAGCAAGGACGCCCCCTTCCACGCACACCCCTTTTCGCTCCATCACTAGTGAATTTCCCAGCCTGCCTCGAAGCTACCCTGGCCAGGAGCCTCCCCCGCCACCCTGCGCCAAGGACAAGCCTTTGCTCTCTGTTGTTGGTGAAAGTATTATTTTAAAATGTGTATTATCCGTGGTAAAAAAAAAAAACAAAAACAAAGATTGTTTACGTAAAGTTGTGTGGTTTTCTTTTTTAAACAAGTGTGTGTACTGTAAACAGACTGTCTCCCGAAGAAGTCAGCAGCAGCCCACGGGCTGATGCTGTTCAGGACGTTGTCATGTCACTGTTCTTGCACATGGGTGACGACGGACTCTGTCGCCCCGGTCCTGAGGAGCAGGGAGGCTGGCCGTGGCTGTTCCTCTGGAGTCCCCGCTGCAGTGCGCGGGGGTCCTGCCCGAGGGACGGAGGTAACGCGGGGTCCTGGTCTTAGAGCCGAGGTTTCGTGCCTTAGGATGGGACCCTCCTCCTCATATTTATTATCTTAATTTATATAGTGATTACCATGGAAACAAATGCCTCTTGTATTTTAATGTACATAGTTCACATCTGGTTGTTGTAAATAAGTTGGTCTTGTATATAAAGGAAGCTTGTTTTCCACCCTCCACTCACTGCCTGAGTCCTTGTCATTGCCAGGCCCTTTGCCAAGGGAAGCGCCTCGGGATGGGTCGTGCAGAGCCCTCCCCTCTGAACCCACGCTGGTTTTTCAGCACCAGGCGGGGGGAGGACAGACGGGCCGCACAGGAGCCTTGCTGGGTAGCAAGCGCCAGAAGGCCATGGCCGAAACCCAAGGTTGCCCAGACCTCATCCGCTGGGGCGGGGAGGACAGGGACCGGAGCCGAGTGCCTCCGGGAGCAAACTCGGCCCTTCCCGGTCACCCACGATCTTGGCTACCTCGAGTGGGCCTGCGGTAGGACTCGAACCCAGGTCTGAGGCCTGCTTCTCAGTCATGGCTAACGATGTGATGGTGGCTGAATCTGGGACTATACCAAGGTCTCCACAGTGTTTGACACCCTGTGAGGATGGGGCTTCATGTGTCCCCATTTTACAAATGAGGTAACAAGTTGAGAGATGTCAATGGACTAGCACATGAGTGTGTGAGGCCACATTTCAAGCCCAGACCTCCATCTGCTCTGCCACCTCACTGCTTCTGTTGAAATTCGAATTTGTGAAACAGTGTTAGAGGAGGCCATTCCCTGCCAAGGGTTCCGATGGGCTTCGTGGCCGAAGGAGAACAGACAATGTGTAGACCGAGTCTGCACGGAACAAATATATCCAAAATCAGGACAAAGGAGCTGGGGAAGGGGGGGATCATGGAAGGCTTCCTGGAGAAGGTGGCATTGGCACTGCACTTGAAGGAAGAGAGAAACTGTGGCAGCAATAAGGAGCAAGCGCCTTCCAGGCATGGGGGCGGGGGAGACAACCAGGACCTAAAGTGTGGAGGCAGGAGACGAGCCGAGAGGAGGCAGGAATCCTCAGCTGCTGGGGCGTGGGGGGAGTTTACCTCATGTCATTGGACCCAAAGGAAGTCCTGGTGTTTCTCAGAGTAGGGCAGTAGCCTGGGCATCGCTGCCCTCTGCCATGAGCAACGCCAGGGAGACCCGTCAGGAGGCCACAGGAGCAGTGCAGGCAAAAGGTGACAAGGGCCTGAAGTGGGGGGAGGCTGCGTGAGCAGAGAGAAGGGGATGAACGGGAGAAATGATGGCTGGGTCTGGCAGCGGACGGGCTCGGGAGGGAAGCGGCTTTCTCCCTGTCCCTTGCTTCCCCGTCCCTTCCTCCCCAAGCCTGGCACCTCTTGTAGGTCTCAGGGCTCGCCCCTTGGGTCTACAGCTTTAGCTTTGGTAAATGACTCCCCGTAGACTCAGCACCTACCCACGGAAAACACCACCTGCTGCAGGTCAGTGGAATTCAGTCAGGAGTGGGGGTGGAGGACAATTCAAAACTCTAGAAGAACAGGAATAAAGCCGAGCGGCGTAGACCATGCCCCGTGAGCCCTTCTCACACCCAGCAGCTCAAGCCCTTTTGGGTCCATAGGCCTGCTCAGATTCAACCCCCTTGTAGAGGAGCTCAGGGCCCACCAAGGGCACTCCGGATGCTGAATGTTCCCTGGAAGGCTGCATCTCCTCCCCATGACGGAGGCTGGACTCTGACTTCTGGGGCCTAACAGATCTCTCTCTTCCTCTCCTCTCTCCCCTCTCTCTCCCCTCTCTCCCCCCCCTCTCCCCCCCCCCCCCCCCCCCCCCCCCCCCCCCCCCCCCC
>NW_020954586.1:1968212-1980924 GCF_900497805.2 Vombatus ursinus | reverse complement strand
GGGGGGGGGGGGGGGGGGGGGGGGGGGGGGGGGGGGGGGGGGGGAGATAGGGAAGGGCCTGGGATTTGGGGTCAAGGGAGAAGCCAAATTCAAATCCTGATCTGCTTCTTCCTGCCTGTGTGGCTCTCCGCGCTTCCGCCAGCTCATCTCAAAGAGGACCGAGGGATTGACTAGACCATCGCCATGGCTTCCTTTGGTTCTAAATCCCAAGACCAGGAAGGGGAAGGTAATGAGGACCCCAACTAGGGTGGTGGCGATAAGAAGAGAAAGGAAGACGCAGAGCTGGGATCCAGCAAGTGAACTGGGGGAGCAGGGAGGTTAAGAAAACAGCAGAGGGGCTGAGAGGACAACCAGACGCGGCATCCACAGAATGGGGCACCTCCCTGCTCCCTCCATCTAGCTGAAGGGAACATGACTGACTTTTCACCTCAAGGGCCCTGGGCATTACAGACAGACCTCATGCACCCTGGATAAAGGGCTCCCTCAATCCTCTGTTTAACATGACCCAAGAAAGAAGATGATGCAATGCTCATCCCAAACTAGGACCAACACCTCCACCCCGGGGAGAACTGTCAGCCCACTGAGCCAGTCATGGATTCAGAGCTGTCTGACCCAGCTCCGATACTTACACGGGGTATTGGCTTCTCCTCTCTCCCTGCACCACAATAAACCCACTCAATCTGGACCTTGATCTTAGACTCCTGACTCTGTGCTTATATGCCGGAGCAACCCTCCCTGCTCAGTATCACTGGCCATGCTGACTTTGCCCAGCAATGACAAACCTTAGATTATGCTCTTTATGTTATAGAAACTCAGTCTTTCTCAAGTATTCCATGTGGAAAGAGCAGAGAGAATCCATTGGAGCTCTAAATCTGACAATGAATGACCCAACGCCAAGCTTCCTTCTTGAGATCCTATGCCTCTTTATTGGATTTGGAACTGGGTCCAAGGTTAGGAGTTTGGTTCATTTGGAAACTAAGTTGCCACCTTCTCCTTTGGGGTCTTACAAGCCAAAACGCAAATATATTCAAGTGTTATCTCTAACGGAGTTTCAGGAGAAGATACCTTCATGGTCTCCAAGAATCTGTAGAAACAAGCATAGGGGTAGAGTTGTTGTCATTGGGTATTTTGTTGGGCACCTTTCAATAACCAAAGTGAAATGTAATAGAGGGATGAGGGATAGGAGTCTGAACACTGAATTCTGAGTTATCCTAACGTAAGACGATCCTGGAACATCTTATGCTACAGCCCCTGCCTTCAGCAGAAAGAAGATGATCCTGTCCTCTCCTCGACCCTACCTCCTTCCTCCTCTTCCTCCTCCTCCCAGGCCTGCCTCTTTGGCTATAAATATGCCTTGGCAAACTTGCCTCCTCCCACCCCCAGCCTCTACCCCCACAACAGAGAGCCGAGAATAGAGCCTCTCCCCAAAGTGCCTCCCCAAGGTCACTTCTGCTACCTTTCTACCCTCCCAGACTCATGACTCCCTATCACATCTAGGATCAAATAGGAACTTGTTTGACATTTAAAGCTTTTCACAACCTGACTGCTCCCAGTCTTTTCTGTCTCTTTATATGTAACTCCTCTCCGTGCATTCTTCCCAGTGCTCTATCCACTGTGCCTGTACATGGTTAGGGAAATCATATAGACTGGTTTGGCCACAAGAGGTCTGGGGGTAGCAGAGATAAGTTGGAGGGATAGGTTGGTGCCAGGTCGAACCACATTTGGCCTTCTTCCACATCAATGGTCATGGAAGGTTTATGAGAAAGGCACGAACGAGCAAAATGGGGATGTTGGGGAATTAATCTGGCAGCAGTGGGCAGAATAGATTGGAAGGAAAGAGAATAAAAGCAAGAGACTCATTCTGAGGCTCTTTCAATAGTCCCGGAACAAAGACTTGTGGGAGGAGTGGCAATGGAAGGGAGGTAACATGGGAAAGTAAGCAGCAGGTAGAACCTGTTGATTATAGCGGAGTGAGGGATGGAAGGAATTGGAAGGAAGAGTTAAAGGGGAGAGGCTCAGTTTTAGATGTAGGGTGACTCAAAAGGCTAGAAGGCATAGCAAATCTATGCTTACTCAAGGCAGGAATTTGAAACAGTGAATTGAGGTAAAGGGCAATGTATGAGTTGAAAGGAATTTCTAACTCTAAATCAGACATTTCTCCGGCGGGGGCGGGGGGGGGGGGAGGAAACTACCATTCAGCCCCAGTAGCTTCAAGGACAAATTAAATGCCTGTGGCCTCTACTTAGCTGACTGTTCCAAACAGAAACTGGTATGTGGAGTTAAAGATTCTTTTGGAGAAAAGAACTACTTAAAGCTATAGTAGACTCTGAGAATTATCAGCTCTTTTTTTTTATGGAGAGAAAGCAATTATGGTCTGAAACAAGGTATGTGAACAGCTTGCCCCTCACTAAAATAAGCTAATCGATAGATGAATAAAAACCAAAGCTAAAACCCTGGCTCTAAGATAATACAAATATGGTAGAATTAGCCATAAAAAGCCCTAGAACAGGGATTCTTAACCTGGAGTCCACAAATAGATTTCAAGGAATCTTTGAACTTGGATAGGGAAAAAAATTATATCTTTAATTTCGTTAACCTCTAACTGGAATTTAGCATTTCCTCCAATTATTTAAAAATATGATTCTGAGGAGGGGTCTATAAAGTCCCCCAAACTGCCAGTCAAGGAGTCCATGTCACAAAAAAAGGTCAAGAATGTCTACTCTAGAACAACAGGCTTAGTAAATCAATACCTAGCAATGGACATGAGATTGGTAGAACAACACATAGCAGAGAATATATACCACACAAGACTAGCAGGAAACACACCTAACATGAACAGAATAGTAACATTTCCATAAGACACTGGCAATCCTGCATCATTGTCAGAAATATGCTTTACCTCTCTGCATATGCTTCTTGGCCACATGTGTTCCCCACAAGCATGCCTTTCCTTTGATGGCGTAGGAATCTGTGGGAGTGTGTGCCTCAGTTTTATAGGGGGAAGAATGTTCTAATGCTGCATTTCTTACAATGCCGTTTCATTAATACCCTTTGCTTTGAACTAATTGTGTCCCCTGGCTGACAAGTAAAAGCAAACACATTGGTGGGGGCTCATAAGCCATACCTTTTTCAGGTGGATTCAGACCCAAAGATTCCCTTAAACCTTAGATAGCTTTGTTGGGAGTCCCAAACACAAGAGGAGAGGTGTCCCAAGTTCTATGTAGATATATTGAGTTTGTGATAATAGTGAGACAGCCAAGTGGAAATATGAGTTTGGAACCCAGAAGAGAGATCACAAGTTGGGTGAGAGAAGAAAATGACTGAGGACTGACTCTAAGGGAAAGGAAAACCTGGAATCAGAGATGAACCAGGCCAGTTCCAATCACACAAGGCACTGCTGAAGCCAGCACCTTTGTGTTCTCTGAATAGAGACTCAATTCTGCTCTCAAGGTCTGATGTAAAGTGACACCCTGAGGTGTCCTGTGCCCCACCTGATTCTTACCTCGATTGAGTCTGCTGCAAAAAGGCTTCAGCTGCCTCTGGCTGGGCATTCTTAAACATCTGGAACATGGAAAGGGACTGCAGAAATCCCATCAGGCCAGCGACCGTAAAGGAAGTTTCATTTACCTGAAAAATAATTCTGTAATGGAGGAAGCAATTAATCAAGCTAAGTCTCTGTTTTTTGTGGAATAATAAACACAAGGCCCCAGATCTTCACATTATAACATTTCTAAGGCTTTCAACACGCTTTACCACCCACCATTCCCTTTGACCTCACAACCATCCTATGAGGTAGATTACTGGAGATATTATTATATCTCCATTGGAGATATTATTAACCCCATTTTACAGATGAGGAAACTGAACCTCAGAGAGAAGAAATAAAAGAGCCCTAGCTCAAGTTAGAGGATGTGGGTTCAAATCCTGCCTCTGATGTTTGCTACCTGTTTGACAGGTAGGACAGGTCACCACCTCTCCTGGCATAAGCTTTTACATCTGTCCAGTGAAACAGTTGGATGAGATGGGCTCTGAGGGCCTTTTCAGCCCTAGAGGAATGATGTGAATAGGGTCACTTGGCTAATCAGCTGATATGAGATTCGGACCTAGGTCTTCCCAGCTCCAAAAGCAGCACCTGCTGCTTCTGCAGGTGCTATTAAAATCCCATTCACAACATACCAAAAAGCTTTTGTAATATGTATCCTGAGGAAATGACGCAGATGTCTGATTCCTTCTGGGTAGAAAAATAACTCATTCTTCTCCAAAATGATTCTAATACCAGCTGTGTGACACTCCCTCTCTGGGCTCATCCATAAAAGGAGGGGATGAGACTAGAAGAGAGGTTGTCTAGTTCTAGAATTCTCTTTTAATGGTACAGCCCAATAGATACTCTGTTGGAAGGTGGGGATGACAGCTTCTGAGCAGAAAGTTCACTACTCTATCCCAGGTGGGATTTGGATTCAAGTTTTCCCAAAGAGGTTTAAAAATAGAGAGTCAGGAAGGATTTAGATAAGCAAGAGATTGGGAAGTCTCTTCGAGGGCTCCTTCCAGCAGTGCAATATTTTTTTTTTTGGCACTTTAAGATCTTTAGTATTTTCCCATAATTCTGTACAAGGTGTCCCAAAAGTCTTCATGAAGTTTTAAACTATTAGAACTTATAGCTATTAAAGCTTTAAAACTTAAAGCTTCACGAAGACTTTTGGAATACCTCATATGAGAAAGATCTTTGGCAATGAGTTGTTTCTCACCTTTTTTTGTCCGGAAAAGGCATAAGATCAAGTATCTCTTGGTACTCAGAGAAGAGGACATGCAATTTTTCATTTGCATGCTTTTTAAGGACAGCTTGAGTCTGCAACGAGAAAACTCCATTAAGACAGGAAGAAAGGAAGAATTGCGGTTCATTCCCTGCAGGGGTTCTTAGAAGTAGTGCCTTGTCTTCTGGGTTGTCTGGACCAAATAGAAGGCCAATGAGAATGTGGCAGTTTTGCAGGGAGAGACAGCCAGTGGTCTGAAAAAGCCAGAAAACTGAGGCAGGCAGAAGTGACTTGACCAGGGTCACACAACGAGTAAGTGTCTGAGGCTGGATTCAAACTCACATCCTGCTGACTCCCTAGACTAGAGCTCTAACCTCTCCCCCAAGCTGCCTCTGTAAAGAAATCAGAGGGATCGCGATCTGTGTCAGTGAATGGAGGACCCATAGGGGCCACATCACAAACCACTGAAGGGAATGCCTAAGTAGAGTCTATGGACAGGTAAGAGACAAAGCACCCATCAGCCTGACAGTGACATTCATCTTTCTTTTAAAGGGAATAAAGAAATCAGAGCATAGTTATAATAATTAATGCTCATTATTATCATAACCAACATTTACACATGACTTTAAGGTATGTAAAGAGTTTTATACATTATTCATTTGAGTATCTCAGCTCCATGAGGTCGGTGTTATTGTTGTACCCCTTTTACAAATGGATAAATAGAGGCACAGGTTAAATGTCACGTAACTATTACGTGTCTGAGATAGAATTTGTACACGAGTCTTCTTGACTCCAGGTCCAACGCACATGCCATCCTATGATCTAGAGGCCTCAATAATTCTATATGTGGAAGCAAAGCTATTGGTGTGGCAGGTCACCACAGGTCAGGGGTTCTTTTTTTCTTTTTTTGTCCGATTCATTCATTAATTAATTTATTTTTAGTTTTCCACAAAATTTTGAGTTCCAAATTTTCTTCCCATCTCATCCCTCCCCCAAACCCAAGACAGCCAGCATTCTGAATACCCCTTCCCCTTCTCTCTTAACTCCTTACCCCCTATTTTCCTGTAGGGTAAAATAGATTTCCGTACCCAATTGAGTGTGTATGTTATTCCCTCCTTAAGCCAAATCTGATGAGAATAGGATTCACTCATTCCCTCTCACCTTCCCCTGTTTCTTGTCTGTTTTATGTGAGATAATTTACCCTATTCTACCTCTCCCTTTCTCCTTCTCACAGTATAATCCTCTCTCATCCCTTAATTTTATCCTCCAGCCATCACCCATTCATCTTCAATTCATCCTGCTAGGCCAGGGGTTAACTGGATAGATTTTAGGGGGTCTGTGAACTTAGATGGGAAAAAAATTACATCTTTTTTTCACTAACTTCTAACTGAAATTTAGCATTTCTTTCACTTATGATTTTTTTTTTAACCACATTATTCTGTGTTGGCATCAGGAGGCTTCATCAGATGACCGAGGGATCCCCGGTCCAAAAAGGTTCCAGTACCCCCGCTGTAGATGGTGGCCTTTGGCAGAGAAGTTCCTGGGATCCCCTACATGAGCCCCTAGCACCATGGGGGTGGGGGTGGGGGTGGGGATGGGAGGGAAGCTGCTCCCAACAACTCACTACACAGCGCTTGTGGCCCCAAGGGGAGAGTTTCCAGCTGATGGTAGAAGGAGAACCTGGCAAAGGGTGGAGCTCTCCAGGACTTGTGTGCTCCCCACATCCTTATGCACGCCCTTCACGCGGCCCATTCATAGGGAAGGGAAAGCGTGAGTGAGCACCCACACAACCCCGTGGCCTCTCCTGGAAATACCTTCACTGGCCCAAAGCACCCAACCCTACAAATAAACAGATGGTGAACTTCATGTTGAACTCTAGCTGGAAAGTGAAACACGCTAAGTGGATGTTTGGCAAAGGTCCCAAGCCCATTTCCCAGCCCCACAAACTGCTCCGCCGCGGGGAGGGGCCAACCTCCCCAACCCTTGTCATCATCAGTTTGTGCAAAAGATTTCGGAAGCTAAATCTGCTGCAATCTCTTTTGAGGAAGGGCAGCCCGAGGCCAAATCAAGGTACTTCAGGGCCTGCCTTGAAGGGGCCACACCCCAGACCCCCATTCCGTCCCAACGTGTGGCTAGCTATCCTGGCACCTAGGAATCTATTCCTTTCCAGCAGACTTCGTGACCACAGCATGGTCGAGTAGAGGCAGCAGCAGAGAGGAAGAGAGGGAGAGCTGGTCTGGGAGCCAGGAAGGCCTGGGTCCCGCCTCTGGCAGCCTGACTGGGGGACCCCGGCCGGCCAAGCCATTTCAGCTTCCAAGGCTCTTTTCCAAGACCGAGTTGCAGAAAGTGCCACCTACACTGGTGGAGGGACTTTCTCTTCCTGTCAATGAATCCCAGGCCCAGTCACCTGTCCGTGGTACCCACCTCCCTGAAGAGCTCAGAGAGCGCCTCAGAGCAGTCCCCATAACGAATCTTCATGTTGAGGGTGTAGGAACTGAGGCTCACAGAGCCCCCGGGCTTCAGAACTCGCTCTAGCTCTCTCATGAAGGGCTGTATGTCAAACCAGTGCGCCGCTGCGAAGGCGGTGAGCAGGTCCACGGAGCCATCCTCCACCGGGAGGGCTTCTGCTGGGAAGACACTGCAGGGGTGGGGGAGGACAAGGCCAGTGACCACCACAGACCCAGAGGGCGACAGGTCCAGACTCTGTCCCGGTCTCTCTGTCTCCGTCCGTCTGTCACACACGCGTCGGCAGTCATTTCCCAATCTATCAACCCAGTTTCAGAGGGTGGCACCTTCTCACTAGAAGTGCCGGAGCACTGAACTTAAGAGTCAAAAAAAACCCTGAGTTTTCATTCTAATTCTGCCACTTATCAGTAGTTAGACCTTAGCAGGTCACTTAGTCTCAGTTTCCTCATCTGTAAAATGGGTATACGAAGGACTTGGGCAACCCAGGTCACAAGATGGTTTTGACATCTTATCTGAAAAGCGTCCTTCAGCTATCCTGTGGTCCCAAGTTTCTTCACTCCTCTTTGCCAGTTTTGAACAGTGGGTGTGGGGTAGGTGAATGGTGGAGGGCATGGTAACCATGACAATGAGCCTCTAACACAGTCCCTCACGTGTATATGGTAGGTGCAAAATACAGCTTTAAAGTGAACAAAGCATGGCTGGGTTTGGAGTTGTGGATACAGGTGCAATCCTTGCAGAGAGACTAGCTTTGTGATCTTGGGCCAACCAGCTTCTCTGGGCGGGTAGTGGGGTTCTCATTTCTAGAATGAGGGAGATGGCCTAAATGTTTCCACTCAATTAGACATGAATCGAGCACTTACTGTATACAAGTTCTCATCCCAGAAACTGGGAATATGGAAGTACAAATGATAGTTCCTGATATCAAGTTTCCATCCTGATGGGGAGTGGGAGAAAGACAGGAAAGCCTCCATCAAGTCTATATGCAAGTGCAAGAAAGGTTAGGGCTTGATCACACCTGCATACTCCACTGACCTCCTGGCTGTTGCTCATTTCCCACCTCTGGGCATTTGGACTGGCTGCCCGCCAGGTTGGCAACATTCTCCAGCCTCATCTCTGCCTCTGGGCTTCCCTGGTTTCCTTCAAGTCCCAGCTAAAATCCTACCTTCTATAGGAAGCCTCTCAATCCCCCCTGATTCTAATGCCTTTGTTAATTATTTCTTGTTTGTCCTGTCTATAGCTTGTTTGTAAATAGTTGTTTGCATATTGTTACCTCCTTCAGACTCTGCGCTCCTTGAGGGCAGGGACTGTCTTTTGCCTTTCTCTGTATCCCTGTGCCAGTGCCTGGCACACAGTAGGTGCTTAATAAATATCTATTGACCGATTTTCCTATAATTCCATCACTCCAATTGAGAAGCTTCTTCTCACTTCCTAAAGGAATACAGAAGGGTAAACCCTTCTTTGCGCTGGCCCAGAGACAGAAAAGGTGGGTGCGTTTCAGTTTCTTTATCTGCAGATTGAAGATATTGGACTACGACCCCCAAGGTCCCTTGGGTTTCAGCAGATATTTTCAGACAAACTTACCAGTAAGAAACATGGGAGGGGCTGGGTATTCGCTTGGCCTGTTCAATCTGAGCTTCACTGATATCTGTCCCCAGGACCCTGGCAAAGTGAGGGACCAGCAGCCATGTGCTTTGGCCTGATCCACAGCCAACATCCACCGCTAGGTCGTAGGGTTTGCCCTTCTAAGGAAAGAGAGAGCGTGAGTCCCCGCCGGAGCCTCACAGTTAGAGGGACCAGTGAAGAGGCCCGAGGGAAGGGGCATCATGGCGGAAAGAGGATTAAGGGTGCAACGAGAGGGAAGAGAGTGAGGGCTAACGGCTTCCCTCTGCCATCCCCTTCCACCCGTCCTCTAGACATCCTGTAGATATGGACTTGTTGCCTCTTGTCTCCCTCACCAGAAGAGAAGCTCCCTGAGGGCAGGGGCCACGCTTAGGCCTTTCTCTGAACCCCCAGCACTTAGCACCGCATCGGGCACATAGTCAGCACTTAATGGATGCCTGTTGACTCATGGCTCTAAGATGAAAGCGATGTGGAATTAGGGTCCGAGCACTGGCCCATCCAAAGGGCCCAGTGAGGGAACAGCAAAGGGATGAAAAGGTCAGCCTTGGCGCGGTGGAAATAGTGCTTGGCCTGGAATCGGGAGGGGGGAGGAAGAAGCATTTATACAGCGCCTGCCGTGGGCCCAGCACTGTGCTAAGTGCTCTACAAATAGTATCTCATATGATCTTCGCAACAACCCTGCGAGACGGGTGCTATTATCCCCATTTTACAGTTGAAGAAACTGAGGCAAACAGAGATTAAGTGACTTGCAGGGAATAAAGCTATTCCCAGTCAGGAAGTGTCTGAGGCTGAATTTGAGTTCAGATCTTCCCGACTCCAGGCCCAACATTCTACCCACTGTGCCACCCAACTGCCTAACCCAGGACAGAACTGGGTTTGAATCCTGGTGGGCCTCAGTTTGTTGACCCCCAAAATGCAGATAATGATATGTGTAGCATCTCCTTGACAAGGCTGTTGTGAGGATTGTGCTTAGCAAATACTGTCAGTGGTGATTATGAGCGAAAGCCAAGGACAAGGAAAGGTGGGGGTGGCATTTGACCAGATGAGCACAGCTGTTACCCCCTCACAAGAAAGGGAACAAAAATTCTTTCCTCTTTAAACTGGGTTCTCCACCTTGCCCATATCCCCAAAGCATTTTTCTTATTCCATAGATGATTGTAACAACTGTACATCACACCTAAAGCTTCTTACCTTTTCTTCTAAATAGGAGAAGATGATGTTAAGAAGATCCGGGGATGGAGGGAACCTGTATTTCTGATAAATGGCTGCATGGTCTTTCCCCTCAAACAGCTGGACAGACATGACTGGAAGAGGAGACAGTGTTAGTTCAGCCACTGATCACCCCCAGCTAGGGTTCTTTGTCAGTGTTTGCCTATTGACAAGTCAGTCATTTTATATCAACCCAGGGAACTTCCACAGAGTGGGAAATGGGATTAACTCATGGAATCTGGTGGTATTTGACATGGGGAGAAGACGGTTCCAATGAACCGCATCAGCAACCTCATTCCTATCCAGTGGGCCATCATCTCAGAAGCATTGAACATAGATACCCAATCTACTCACCCACTGGATAAGGATAATGCAATAAAAATCTGCTTCAGAAGCTTCTCTTTGACCATACCTACTCATCAATAGAGCTCTGCCTCCAGAGGGCAAGAAGGACAAGTCTCAGCCCTTTTCCCTAGGAGGTCCTTCAAATGTTTAAACACAGCAAGTGTGTTCCCATTCCAAATCCACTTTCTGTTCCTTCAGCTGGTCCTCATAAGGCACATTCTCCAGTCTTCTTACCGTCCTGAGCACCTTCATCTACATATGCTTGAGCTTTTCTATATTCTTCATCAAATATGGGTCCCAGAGCATATAGCCCAAGTTCAAAGACTGAAAGTTTCCAAAATAATTTGTAGTACTAATTATTGTAATAGAAAAAATCATAGCAGGGAAATTGCCAAACAAATGATGACCTGTTGATATAATGGATATGAGTAATGAAATAATGAATAAAAATTTCAGAAAAACAGGGAAATGCTTGTATGAACTGTTGTAGAGAGAAGTAGAACCGGTAGAACACTGGGCCCAGTGATGACGATGACACTTTTTTGATAACTGTGATTCCCAAATGTACACAGTCCAGCCTTTCTCCCTCTCCTGAGCTCATCTCATCACCATTTAGTGTTTATTGACTGACTACTGGACACCTCTACCTTGTACCATAGGCATCAGTCAGCTGGTCAATAAACATTTATTAAGAGCCTACTGTGTGCCAGGTATTATGCTAAGCACTGGGGATACAAATTTGTTTTTTAAAAAAGGACAGTCCCTGACCTCAAGGAGATTACAATCTAACAGGAAGACAACAGACAAAAAGAAAACTGTATTTGAACTCAGGTCTTCCTGACTCCAGGCCATCAGATGCCTCTAGTAGGGCAGTTTGTCTGGAAGAGTCGACTAGAGCCGTAGGGAGTCGATGATGTTTCTTGGGCAGGGGAGTGGCCTGCTCAGGCCTGGGCCACACCTGGCATTCCCCTGATTTAAGCAGCTAATTTCCCTGCCTTGCCTAGAAGCGCAAACAGGCTTTGTCGGCTGTGGCCAAGCCGTGCAGTCGTGACACCTTCCCTTTCCAAGTGCTCATGAACCATCCCTTGGATTAAATGCTCCAGAATTGCAACAAGACTCCATCCTCCCTTTTAGGAAAATTGAGACATTTGCCCATTTCCAGGCCTAAGTTCCATGGTCTTTTGAAGGCTGCTAACTTCATTCACCAATTGAAAATTAGAGGCACTGAAGTTAAGAGGCAGGAGAGACAAAGTACTGCCCTTGGGAGTCAGGAAACCCTGAGTTCAAATCCAGCCTCAGACACTTCCTAGCTGGGTGACCTTGAGCAAGTCACTTCACCTCTGTTTGCCTCAGTTTCTTCATCTGTAAAATGGGGATAACAGCACCCCCCTCCCAGGTGGTTGTGAGGATAAAATGAGATAACATATGTTTTTACTTTGCAAACCTTAAAGTACTATTTAGTTCTAACTGTTGTTAAACCTGTCAGCTCTTTCAGTACCTTGGGATAGAATTACTCTATGCCTGGTTACAAACTCCTTAAGGGCAGCCAGCCACTCCCTTCCTGCCCCCTCATTTAAGCCCCTGGTGACCGCTTTGCTCTATGCCTCTCAGTCTGGAGGTCATTTTCCTCGAAAGAGAAAATGCAAGCAAAATCAGAGCTGAGCATCTCACGCTCCTCCCGCAGTCCCTCAGCATCCCATCCGGCCTGGGCTTCGGCCCCACCCTCGGAGCACATCTGGTCCCCAACGTTGCTCAAACGGCCCTTTGTCTTCTCTGTCGGCCAGACCCAGCCCATCTGGCACTCGATCCATCCTAGGACGGATGCCCTTGCTGCCATCCTCTCTATATGTCTTTCTAAAGCTTGAATTAGCGGAGGAGGTCCCTGGACATGCACCCCGTAAATCCTCCTTAGGCCCCGGCCCCTTTTCTTCATCAGAATTCTTTCTGCTCACGTCTTCAGAACTCTCCCTCTTGTGGTCTCCCGTGAAATATTAGGCCACTGGAGCCTAAATATCTTTCCTCCAAACTCTTTAAACAGCCTCTGCCAGGATCTAGGGGACATAGCAGGTAGTGCCTGGTTTTCCCCTTCACTTCTATCATGAACTCAGAGGGTCCACATGCTCCCAAGGTTCTTATCCCTTCTATTTCATCAACTATCTCATCCTCCACCTTCTGAGGGATGGAATTATCCAACCATCAAACCCTTGACTAGGTGAGCGAGGACCAAGTGAGATAACACGTGTAAAGTACCTCGAAAACCTTAAAGTGCCATGCTATTATTATTATTATTATTATTATTATTATTATTATTATTATTATTA
>NW_020954586.1:1963474-1968202 GCF_900497805.2 Vombatus ursinus | reverse complement strand
TATTATTATTATTATTATTATTATTATTATTATTATTATTATTATTATTATTCCTTTGTAGGCCCTCTTCCCCTATGGGCAGGTGGGGGCAGTAGGAAGCTTAATTCATCATACACAAAGCATAAAGACATAAGTGGAAATCCAATTAGCCAATGATCTATCCTTTTTTCCCCCTTCCATTTTCTTGGCCAGTAAGTTCTTTTTTCACGGTAATTTGATTGGATACAAAATGTTGTCTATAATTAGTTATCTGGGGATGTCCTGAAACCAAGGCAGTGCCCCTTAAATGGGCCAACTAAGTTTTCTCCAGCTCATGGCCACAAGCCAATACCTCTAACCAATTTGACAAGTCAGCCAGAAAATCCACCAGGTTATTGGCCTCTCTCTCAGTGGAGGGTGTAGCTCCTTCTGGGGAAACCAGCAGGATAGCTCCAAGGGCACGCCTTTCTGATGGTGGGTTGTCTTCATTTACAGAAGAAAAGTTCCTTTTATTAACCCACTTATCTCCCATTATTCACACAAAAAGGTAAGGCAGGAAGGCAAACATTGGGCCACTTTTCAGACTCCCCAAAGTCCTCCATGTCCTGAAACATTTGCTTCATTTGACTAAGAGTTCTTAACTTGGGGTCCAGACATTTATCTTCTTTTTTTTTGCCTTTTTTTTTTTTTTGGTGAGGCAATAGGGGTTAAGTGACTTGCCCAGAGTCACACAGCTAGTAAGTAGAAATTTATTTTTAAAAAACAGTCCAATAATTCTATTACAATATAATTGGCTTCCTTTGTAAATCCATATATTTTGTTTTATGCATTTAAGAACGTGGCTCTGAGAAGGGGTCCCCAGGCTTCACCAGAGCCCTGCTAAGGGGAGCCAGGACACAAAAAGAGGAAAGTAGGCTGTCTAACCTCAGAGGGGACCATGTATTTTCTTCCCCACTTGGAGCATTCAGTGACCTCACTGCCGTCCCATTGAGGAGTCAGTCACTCTTTTACACCTTAGTATGAATTGCTTTAAGTTAACATGTTACTTTTCCCTCTGGGAGGATTAGCAGTCATAGACAGCAGCAAGTCTCGGTTGGAAGGACAAGCAATCAGGCCCAGCAGAACTGGGGCAAGACCGGGACAGCAGGAGAGCAGAGAAATAGGCCCAGAAAGGGAACGGCAGCTGGTGGTGAGGCTGGAGCCTGGACTCTGAAAGCAGGTAAGCGGTCTGGAGTTTATCCACATATATAAAGCAAGGACAGACTCCTGGTCAAAACCAGGCAGCCAAGCAGAGTCAGGGCCTACCTGAGATAGCTCCTGAGGCTCAGCACAAGCAGTGAGTTGAAGAGGGGCTGAGACGGTCAGAAGGATAGATCGGGTCAGTAATCCACACTGTCTACCCAGGAGACCCTCGGGACCTGAAGGGCTGGGCCACGGTGGAGAAATGAGAGATTGATCACCCAGAGAGACGGATGCTTCCCAGCCCTCCTCTGGGTTACACTGGCTTCTTGTTAAGGTAGGAATCAATCCCGACTTGGTTAGTCTGGGCCCTGAAGGTGAGGGTGAGTATTCGGAAACAGCTGGCTTAGGGGGAAAATGGGAGTGAGAAAGGAAAGCAGTAGGTGCTGGCTGGTAGAACCTGACTCCTAGAGCTGTTGGCCTTTCCAGTGTTCTCTCCCATTGTGGAAGCAACAGCTTCCTCCACTGTGAGAAGAATTTCAAGCAGTAAAATCAATGAGCAGTGACAGGCTGTGGCGTCCTGGAGTCAGCTCATAGTGACTCTTGAGCTGGTTGTTAAATTTCCAGGGTAAGCATTTATACTTTGGAAATCAGCAGATGCCACAAATTAGGACATGATTTATTATTTTGCTAATTGTCTAGACTTAGGAAGTGATGAGAAAATTTGAATACTGAAGATCAAACTTAAAAGTGTATCCTTTGTAGTTGGTTTTGGGTTTTTTTGGAGAGCTGGTTATTAAATGTTTACCAACACATTCTAAACACAATAAACTTTTGGGGCATAAGAGGGCTCTCACCTTGGTGCTTAGTGGTTTCCTTTCCTTGGAATTCCTTCCTCCAAACCTCCAAACCCTCAACCTCCTGTTTACTTGGACAATCAACTAGATCTGTGATCCTGGGGACATGGGTCCTCCCTCCCACAGAGTAGATCCTAACTCCTGCAGGCCTCCTTATCCAATGTAGCTCCTGTCCTAACATTCCCATCCCCTGAGGGGATCCACTGGGCAGGTGAAGGGTCTTCCTCTAGAAACCTGACATTTGACAAGCCCAGGCCCTTTCCCAGGTATGCATTGCTATGGTGACCTCCTTTATGTGGCTTCTCCTACATAGCACTGTGCCTACCACACAGTAGGTGCTTAATAAATGTTGAATGAATGAATGAATACTATGTTACAGCTGACTCATGCCCACCATAAGCTTCTTCAATGGCCTCTGGGTGACCAGCCCCATTGACTTTTCTCAAGACTATGGCATTACCTGATTTATAACCACATGGCAACATGTGAGAAATATAGATGTCAGAAAGATGGGCCTTTATTTCAAAGAAAAGCCTGGGGATTGTTAAAAACACCTCCCGATGACTCAGACGTAATCTAGCACATTCTTCTCATCCTAATCGCTTCTGGACATCATCCACCAGCAGGGTCTGCCCAAGGCGGACCACTTCTATAGGTTGTCTAGTCAACTACACAAAGGCATTCTTCATCCATTTGGTTTTTCTAGTGTGGATGGTTAGGCTGAACTTGTTCTAGTCATGGTGGCCTCGTTCAGGAGGCTCTGAAATGCTTCAGGGCCTGGGGCAATCGGCACAACACGCTCCACAGAAGCAGAAAGGGGCCACCCAGGACCGAGGGCCATTATGCATTTTCTGTTGTTTCCATTGTTTTGTGGGTGAACACTGCCAACAAGTGGACATCAAGGAGTGTAATGAGCAGTAACGAGCCAATCCCCAGGTAGCCAGGCTGGCTCTTGGAAAATGGACCCAGGCTGTTTCTGAGACTGTGCTCAAAGCCTTTCCAGGACGGTAGAAACAGCCAGCGCTCGTGTTCTGCTCATTAGTGTTTGAGGACCCATGGTGAGGCACCTGATACGTGCCTGTCCACATTCTAGTCATCCTTCAAGGCCAAGCTAAAATGCCCCCTACCCCAGAAAGCCTGTCTTCCCTGATTCTTCCCTTCTCCCCTGCAGAGGAGATTTCCTTCTTCCCCTAAACCTCCACAGAATTTCATTTGTAGCATTCACAGGGCACTTAATGCATCCGCTCTTGTAGGAGGATCATTTGAGACTGCATCTTCTCCTCTCCACCCCGACCGGCTTTGGCCTCATCGCTGCTGCTGCTGCTGCTACTGCTCTATCATCCAAAGGAGGCATCCTGAGGAAGCACCTGGAGCCATGCCCCTCATAGGTGAAAGCTGACTACATCTGGGGGCCCACGAATGACCCTGCTCCCCTCCAGCCTGCTGAGTGCTGTCAAACGTCTTTCCTCTCCTCTCCTTTCCACCTCATGTTTTGGGAATGAGAATTCACTTAGTGCCTCCTATGCACAAGGTGAATAAGATTTGATTACTGCCCTCCCAAGAGTTTGTTTACAATTGGTTCTAGAAAGTACTTAGTCTATTCACCAGCCCTGTGACTTCCCAGTCCAAAACACTCTTCCTTGCGCCCCCCCCCCCCAGTAGAATGTAAGCTCCTTGGGGGCAGGGACTCTCTTTCTCTTTGGATTTGTATTCCCCACTGCTTAGCCCAGTGCTGGACACTGTAAGTGCTAAATGAATGCTTTTTTTTTTCATTCATTCCTTCATTCCCATCTCATCTCAGACTTCTAATGTATGTTCTCACAGGGAAGGGAGCAAGTCTCATTCATTTTGTACATTCTAGGCATTTAACAAAGAATTGTTGAGTCAGTGAATCTCACCACATAGGTACTTGCCTATTTTGTTCAAACATAAAGTCACTCCTGCACATCACCCCTCATGTTCCAGCCAACAAACCCCAGGACTTTGCTCATTGCTGAGGTGAAGAGGTCAGAACAAGTTACTACTGAGCAAGAACAATCATAAGTGAACCTTAGCAATACAGGGACACTGACAGCTTGGAAGAGAAAACGGGCACAGAAGCTCAGACAGAAGTTCAGTCATCCTCTGGGAGTTGTCACAATCTTTTATTTGTCGGTTCCATTATTTTCATTACCTCCTCCACAAGTCCTTTATATCTATTTCTCTTCCCTCCTTCTTTTCTCTTTCTGTCTCTGTGTCTGACACTCTCTGTCTTTCTCTGTCTCTGCCTCTCTCCGTCTCTGTTTTCTCTCTCTCTCTCTCTCTCTCTCTCTCTCTCTCTGTGTGTGTGTGTCTCTCTCTGTCTCCTTCTCTCCCTCTCTCTCCCGCCTCTTTCTCTTTCTGAGTCTGGGTCTCCCCATCTCATCGAGGATAGAAGTGCAGTAGCTGTTCAGTCTCAGTCTCATCATTGATTGCGTTGGGGGCTTAGATCTGCCCTACATCCCATCGGTACATTCCATCACTCCTTAGGCAGCTGGCTGCCCTCCACTCCCCAAGGACTCACCCTCTTGGTGCCTTAACCCTACTACACCTCAAAGCTCTGGAGCTCAAGCAATCTGCCAGCCTCAGTCTCTCCAGCAACAGGAACTGCAGGCATTCGCCATCAAAAATGAACTTAATTTTTTTAGGAGAGAGAGAGAGAGAGAGAGAGAGAGAGAGAGAGAGAGAGAGAGAG
>NW_020954586.1:1950269-1963464 GCF_900497805.2 Vombatus ursinus | reverse complement strand
AGAGAGAGAGAGAGAGAGAGAGAGAGAGAGAGAGAGAGAGAGAGAGAATGAATACATGGGCCGGGGGGGGTATTGAAATTTGGAACCCAGTAGCTATAGGTTACGGGCAAACATGCCCCATTTCGAGTCTCTACCCGGCATCCCTGCAGGAAATTTATCCCACAATTTTGCTTCCGGATGATTAGTTCACATCGGACAGTCCCATTCCTGGTGCCATTATAGAACATTATAGAAGAGGGAAAATTCTAGAGCCAGGCTTTCTGAGCCTGTGATCAAGCATCGAGGACAAAAGAAGAGACAGAAAAGAAAGATCAAACCATCAGCCCAAGCATGGAAAGCCAGTACCTCTTGCCCCACCTTGAGCTGCTGAAGTCCAGACAGCTGCTGAAGTCCATGGGCTGCTACTGCTCAGACCTGGAATCTCTGCCCGATTCCTCCCAGGAGGGAGGACAGGCAGCCTTTGCATCTGGTTGGCTGGGATGGCCATCAATCTGTCCAGTCTTTCCCAAGCCACACCTTGAAGATTAGAGGCTGGTTCCAGAATCCCCCGGGGCTGGACCCGCTGTCTCTCTTTTGGACAGAGCACTCGGTTTTGCCTCGAGGGCAGGCGGCTTGGCCCTCTTCCCTTGGCATGGAGGCAAAGTTCTATCCCTTACAGTCCAACTGGGGGAAGATGTCACAGGAATTGTCACAGGGCTGTGCCCTGCCTATCACGCAGCAATCATGGCTGGTTCGGCTCTCCTCTGTATGGCTAAGCGTTCCCGTGCACATCTTGTGCACGACCATGACACGAGGCCTGCACGCTATGATGGGATCTACTGACTGGCTGTAGGGCTCTGATCGTGCAATCCCAAGGTGCCTCGAGGGCTATAAAGGTCACACCCAGCTTACAATAAACAGGAGCTTCTTCCACCTTGCTGTCTCCCGCCTCATCCATGAGTCTCCGGGTTACTGAGCACTGAGCTGGTCTCATGCTCTCCACTGCAGCGGCCGCGACAGGAAGAAAAGGATCTGCCCAAAGTGAAGCGTCCTCACCCTAACTCTTGTTTGTCCTGAGCTTGACGTGAGCCTGGGAAAAGATCCTGAAGCTTGAGGTGAGCCAGCAACATGACAAGCCAGCGCAATCCTGTGCCCTGCTCCACGGCTCCAGCCCTCTTTACTCGCCTAATCTCCGGCTCTTTGGGTACCCGGTATCTCTAGAACCCGCAAGAGAGGGCGGGGCTCACTGACCAGCTGAAGTGCTCCCAGGGACGATGACCGCCAGGCAGGAGAAGCGTGGGCCCCAAGGAGCTAAGGCTTTGCAAATCCAGGGGCGCTGCTGCTGCCTGGAGCACAGACCAATGGAATTAGGCAGGAGAAGAGGTGAGCGGGTCATTTATTTCCTCCCTGTGATGGAAGAACTCAGCCCGACTCACGGTCAGAAAGCATTCACTTTGTGCCAGGCACTGCGCTAAGCACTCAGGAGACATAGCATGGTCCCTGCCCTCATGGCGCGCCTACTGCAATGGCGGAGAGAATGTGGCACTAGGTCCATAAGAGTGCGTGGTGAAGCTGGATGGGACATTTGCAGGGAAGGCACCAGATGAGGGTCTTAGCACTGCCTGGTCTGCCTCCCTCCATGTCCCATGAGACTCTTAGGATGCCCAGCTGGAAGGATGCCTACTGAGACCTCCCCATGGCCATTGGCAGGCCCTCTCCCTCTGCCTCTAGAAGGCCAGCCCCACTCCCATCCCCAGCCACGCTGGAGGTCTCCATGCTGTGACAGCACGCCACCTTCTGACTAATTCAGTTGGGGCAAGGTGCCACAGCTAGGGCCATCTTCTCATTTTACAGAGGAGAAAATAGAGATGCGGCAAAGGGAAGTCATTTACCCCCGGGCACACAGCTGGTTCGTTGTGGCGCTGGGACTAGAGCTCAGCTTTCCAGACTCCTCCTAGTCCAATGTTCTTTCCAGAGCCAAGTCTCTGGAAACAGGACGGTGTGGGAAGGGGAACAGCAACCTCTCTCTGTCCTGGTGATCTCATAGGAAGAGGAAAAAACTGATCCCTCCCCCAAAAAAATCCCACCCCAGATTGCCCCCAACTCACCCCCAAGTCCTGTTGTTCAGGCTTTGTTGAGTGTCTTTTCCGCTACACTCCTGCTCCTGCTCCAATGAGCATTTATTAGGCGCCTACAGTGTGCTGGGCAGGGAGTGAAACAGAAAGAATGCCCAACTCAAGTCATACGACCTGAGTCTAAATGCTGGCTTACTTCCTGGGTGAATGGACCTCCCTAGGCCTCAGTTTCCCCCAGAGTAAAATGAGGGCGTTGGACCAGATGACCTCTAAAGCCCCTTCCAGCTCTACACTTGTGACCCTATGAACTCTGAATAACAGGAAGCAGCATGGCACCTAGGAAAGAGTCCTTTATCTGTCGGAGGAACTGGGTTCAAATCCTTCTTTGTGCCCTCAAAGAAGTGATGGAATCTCTCTAGGCCTGTTTCCTCATCCATAAAAGGGAGAGGGTCGACCAGGGTGGACTAGGACCTCCAGGGTCCTTTCCAGCTTTAAATCTATGATCTTATCCACCTTATAGGTGGTTGTCTGTGTATGTCTTATATTCCTCCAAAGGTATGTCAGCTCCCTAAGGGTCTATTCTCAGCACCTAGTATGGTGCCTGGAATTTAGTAGGTGCTTAATCAATGCTTATGGAATTAAATTGGTGTTTAGGAGATGGAAAAAAGAGTGTATGAGAGCTTCACAAAAATCACTGACCCAACAGCCCAAGGACCCAGTGAGAAACTGACCCTGAGGACACTGGACGGATGGCACGTGCCATTGGGAAGAGGGCCATTGGAAGCTGGAAGAGCAATGATGAAAAGTGTGATGGACTGCAGTAATTCAGAAGCCTCCTTCCGTGTGTGTGCCATGCACAGTGCCGGTGCTGGGCATGAAAAGATAGGAGAGACAGTCTTGACATGAGGGGAAACTGAGACAGGAGGGAAGAAGGGAGTTTGGGAACCTAAGGTGCCCAGAGCTGGCTAGCAGGAGTTATGGACAGGAGTCACCCACAGTGAGAACATGCAAATGGGCTGCCCTCTGCTCCAGAGGAGGGAGTTCTCCCGGGTGACCTCCTGGGAGTCCCCAAAGCATGTATAATAATTAAACACACAATAGCTGGCATTTAAGTAGCTTTAAGGTTTGCAAAGCACTTTACAAATATTAATCTCATTTGAGCTTCATAACGACCCTGGGAGGGAGGTGCGATTGTTATCTTCATTTTACAGAGAAGTAAACAGAGAGAGGCAAAGGTAGAGCGACTTGCTCAAAGGTCAGTTTGTAAGTGTCTGAGGTTGGTTTTGAACTTAGGCCCTCCTGACTCCAGGTCTGGTGCTCTCTCCACTGCGCCATCTAGCGGTAAATTCAGGAAAAACTCCGCCTCCTCACAGTGCGCAGACGCAAATCTCTTTTGAAAGAAAGGCCTCGGAGCCCCCTGGGAGATGGAGTCCCTTCGGCAGCGCGCGTGCGCAGTGAGAGCCGGCTGCGAGCCTTCTGGCCTCTGGACTCCATTTCCCAGAATGCCTTCGGACGCCTTAGTTGTCCTAGCCGGTCTCCTGCGCATTTGAGGGGACGCATCGTCTTTCCGTGGCTGGAGTCCGTGAGGCTCCGACTTAACAGCCTCGTGTCCAGGCGTGGCGGAGCCCGGGTGAGTGGAGGGAGGAAGAGAGAGTGCACACGCGCCTCCTCCCGCTAGCCCTTTCCTCCCTTCCTCCAGGCAGGCGGCCCAGCTGGCGGACTGGTGAGTGGGCGGACTGGCGAGCGGGCGAGAGAGGGAGGAAATGCGCATGCGCCCCCCAAATGAGCGGGGGGGGGAGAGGGCGTGCGCACGCGCGGAACCTGATTTTTTTTCTCTCCCCCCCCTTGATTTAGTAGTCTGGTCATTCCTTTACTGTAGAAATTGTAGTGGCTCCCTAGTACCCCAGGGATCAACTATAAGCATCTGTTTGGGTCATTTAAAGTTCTGCACCTCCCTGACCCAACTTAACTTAAACAACCAGGGGGCGCCACCACAGTGAACATAACACCGGGCTCTGAATTCAAATCCAGCCTCAGTCACTATCTGTGAGACCCTGGGCAATTCACTTTACTATGGTTCACCTCGGTTTCCTCATCTGTACAATGGGGATAATAACAGCACCTGCCTCTCAGGGCTGTTGTGGGAACCAAATGAAATGCCGTTTATATTTTAGTGTATGCAGTAGGCACTTAATAAATGTTAACTATAATAATTATTATTATCATGATTACTATTCCACTCCCACTTCGCTCTAGACACAGGAAAGTCCATCCAAAGGATGCCCCCTCCCTTTTGCCCCCGGGCCTACCCAACTTCATCTTCTTCTGTTTGAGGGGTCTCCCCCTTGTTTGTGGGTGCCCTGGGCCAACACCCCCCCTCCAGCAGCCAGGACCCTGCCCAGAATGACCTTTGTAAATGTGTGAAATCATAGACCTCCCAAACCTGGTCAAGTGAGTGGAGAGATGTGTTATGGTTTGGGGTGCAGGGAACCCTGAAATGCAAGGGTACTGGGGGTCTGCCTTGAAAGAATTCGACCACTCAAGCCTTCTTTCAGTCAAAGTACAGTTTATTGTGTTGTATTGTGGCAGTGAGAGTCTAAGAATCTGCGCAATTTAATGGGGTGGGAGTGGGGGTGTGTAAGATTCCTACCAACAAGAAAAGGCAGTGGCGAGATCTGGGTGGGATTGAGGAGTGGTGGGTAGCATGCGGTGGGCCAGGTGCAGCAATGCAGAAAGTTCAGTGGTCAGAGAACCACAGTGAAAGGGCAGTTAAAAGGATTGATGAGTATCTACATGGGCCAGGATGGGCCAGAGGCCTTAGGCAGAGGCACCAGTGATCTGGGCAGCTGAAAATGTGTGGGAAAATTCGGGGTCCAGGTCCCATCACTCCATTCTGAAGGGGCTGAAGGGTCCGGATTATAGTGTGCGCCTCCATCCTTGCTCTGGATAAGAGTGTCCAGGGGCCCAGCTGTAGTGCAGTGGACTGCGTGCTGGGACCTAAGTTCGAATCCAGCCTCAAACTTATTAGCTGTGTGACCCTGAGCAAATCTCTTTACTTCTGCCTGCCTCAGTTTCCTCATCTGTAAAATGGGGATAATAATAGCCCCCCTATCTCCTAGGTTTGTTGTGTGGATCGAAGGAGGTAATCTTTGTAAATGGCTTAGCTGAGCGCCTGGCCTGTAGTAGAGGTGTAACAAACCTTTCTTTTTGTTGTTACAGCCCCCAGATGGGGACAGGATTCTGAGGCCCAGAATGAAGTTGTGATCTTACTTTTGACTGCCCAGTCTCTGGCTTTATTGGAAAGAGACCATGAAGGATGCCTCCCCAGCCCCGCTGCAGAGCTGCCTCCTGCCTGAGCCCTCTCCCCAGAGCCCGGGGGTGGCCCCTGGCACCGAGGCCCAAAGGCTTGGGCAGAGAGGTGAGCCTCACAGAAGTGTGGGGGCTCGGGGGGAGGGTGCCCCGGGAACACCATGCTTCACCCAGTCCATCAGTCATTGAGTCAATCAGCAGGCTGCGTTAAGTGCCCCCTTTGTGCCAGCCCCCAGTGAAAGGGTTCAATGAAGAAGGCATGTCCTGAGACACTGCTTTCTGCCCTCTTCTAGCAGGGGTCAGCAGCTCCGGAGGAGGAGGGAGGCTGGGGGGGTGGTGATCTTGAGGATTGGCCTGGGTAGGGGGAGGCAGGGCCGGCCTCCTTCCCCCACAAAGCCCTTCTCATCCTCCAGCTCGGCCTCCAGACTCCGTGAGGATGAAGGATGAGGAAGGCCTGACTCCTGGGTCCCTCCAAGCCCAGTTTCAGGTAAGTTCCCACCAAAGCATAGTGCCTCCTCTCAGAGGGCGCCGAGGCTTTGGGATTCAGCGCGTTGTAGGGGGTCCGTCGATGCCGTAGTAACACGGGGGGCAGAATGCACTCTGGGTCGCCAGGTCCAACAAGAGAGGGCGGGGGCCATTAAACAGTATGGAATGGGAGAATGCCCAGTGTGATGGTTGTGGGGTACTGCCCTCCAAGTCAGGAGATCAGTCATGCCACACAATGCTAGCAAATTAAAAGTTAATATTTGGGGTTTGATCGCTGACATGAGTCATGTGGAGGCTGATTCCCCAGGGTGGTTCAGAGCACGAGGGGCGAAGGGACAACTTTGTTGGGGTTTGTGGTGGAAGGAATTTGTTGGTGTGGACTTTCTGGAACCCCAGACTTGGAGAGTTGGAGGCTGGGCTTGCGCCGTGGAGGAAAGCTGTCCACACACTGCCGAGCCTGGGAGCTGGTCAGGCCCCCATAGAGGAGTGGTCCCTGGCTCAGCAGGGGTGTGTCTGCTTATGTCGAATTCAGGTGTCCGTGACCTTCAGGGACGTGGCCGTGGACTTCACCAGGGAGGAGTGGAGATGCCTGGAGCCTGCCCACAGGGCCCTGTACAGGGATGTGATGTTGGAGACGTACGAGAACCTGGTCTCCCTGGGTAAGTGCATCTGTCCCCTGGGGAGTCTTGGCGGGCTCTCTCTTGTGTGATCCCCCTTCCTCACACCTGGAGCCTTTGCTGATTCCCACAGCTGCTGATGTCCTGTAACAAACCCTAGCTTGAACCCGCATCTCCATATGCAAAGAACCAGAAAAAGTATTGGACATGACTCCCCAGCTGTCCGTTCTGTCCAGCCTGCCTTTCCTTTCAGTAGAGAATCATTCCAGCGTGTAACCTCCCAAGCTATGCCGTCTGCCATCTCCCTCTGTTCCCTTCTGGCCATTTGTCCTTCAAATCCCTCCATGGCCTTCTTTTTCTCCTGCTTTTTTTCTTCTTTTATTGGCAGCCCTATTTCTCACCCCCCACACCCCGACTCTCTCCCACATTCTCACCTCCTTTTTTTTTTTCTGCCTTGCAACAGACAGGTAAAACAATGTCCCACGTTGCCCATGTCCAAAAATCCTCTGTCATCCTGAGTCCAGAGGTGGGTACCGTGTTTCATCACTGGTCTTACAGAATCATTGGTGGTCATGGCGTCAGACACGGTTCTTAAGTCTTTCCCAGTGTTTTGTTATTGTAGACTGAATCGTTCTGCCGGTTCTGCTCACTTGCTTCTGTATCAGTTCACATAAGTCATCCAGGATTCTTCTGAACCTGCCTCTTGGTTGGTCATTTATCACAGTAGCCTTCTGGTTGGTTTCCTTTTCTCATCTCCAACCAGTCTGGTCCATCCTCCTCTGGGCCATCAAAGAGATCTTCCTCAAACCTGGGTCTGACCTGGTTCCCTCCAGGCTCAGGAAGCTTAAGTGGCTTCCTGTGGCCTCCAGGATCCAAGGCAGCCTCCTCTGTGTAAGGCCCTCTGTAACGTGGCTCCTTCCTCACTTTCCGGTGACCGTGTGACCCTGGCCTTCAAAGGATGACGTGCTTTTGGATGGGCATGCTATCTGCTTACCCCATGAAGATCTGGGGTGGAGGACATTGATGGACAGCAGGCTGGGCCCAGAGTCGTGACTCATAATGCCCTGGAATCCTGGAGGGTGATTCCGAGATCCTTTGTACTGCTCTCCGTGCTTCCTTAGCTGCCTGGTTTTCCACCAATAAAACTGAATTCTCACCTTGCTTTCTGTGCCTTTCTCTCTGTAGGTGTAAGTGTTCCCGTTTCCAAACTGGACTTGATCTTCCTGTTGGAGAGAGGAAGATCCCTGTCCAGGCCCGTGGGAAGAGTCCCCAGCGACTCCTGTCCAGGTGAGTGATGGAGAACTGGGCCAGTTGGGGGTTGTGGAAGTGGCCTTGCCCTGGTCACTGTGGCACCCTTGCGATGGCACTCCTAGACTCCAGGTGTGAGCAGGCGTAGCGCAGAATGGCGCGTGCTTTTCCAAAAGATCGCCCCATTTCCTAGCTCTGGTAGTTGTGCAATCTCACGCCTTCTTATCGAGAGCTCCACTAGTATAGAACTTTATAACTCTTTTTAATTAATTTTATTTTGGCTCTTAGGGATGTTTTTATTTGAATTTTTACACTTATTGGAGAGTTGGAATAGTTTTTCTTGTGGCTTTTGATTATTTGTATTCCTTTTTGTCCAAAAAAATTATTGATATCTTTTTTAAATTAATTTTTAAAATTGTTGTCACCTTCATTTTCACATATATCCCTTCCCCTACCCTGCTGCCTTGTAACAAAAAATTAAAAAAAAAATCCTTTCCAAAAAACTGACCAATCCTTCAAACAAGTCTACAAGTCCAAGTGATGTTTGATATGTGCCTTCCACTTCTGCAAAAAAGTCTTTCCCTTCTTCTCCAAGTTTATCGTGCTCCCCCTATCTTATGATGCAACAATAGTTGATTAGATTCAGAGACTATTGATTTGTTAGCTGTTCCACAATTAATGGGCGTCTTCTTTGTTTCCAGTTTTTTTCTAGTATAGAAAATGCTTATATCAATATTTTGGTGTGTTTGGGCCTTTTGCTTCTTTCTTTAATCTCCTTGGGGTATGTGAGTAACAGTATGAAATCTGGGTCAAAGGGTATAGGCATTTTAGTCACTTTCTGGGCATAATTCCAAATAGGTTGTCCAAGATGGTTAGACTGTTTCACAGCTCTACCAACAACGTATTAGTGTACTTGTTTTGTCATTAGCCACCAAGAACATGACTAAAATGTCCATGCTCTTTAAACCAGAAATTCCACTAGTAGACCTATATGCCAAGGATGTAAAAGGCAGAAAGCAAAATCCCATATATATTTTTTTCATTGTTTCTCTTGAAATGGTCAATTGTTATTATTTCAGATGAATTTGGTTATTATTTTATCTAGCTCAGGAGTAGGGAACTATGAAGTTTGGATTTAGTCAAAGGGCCGCACTTGAGGACCTGGAGGGCTACGTGTGGCCTGAGGGCCACAGGCTCCCTACCTCAGAGCTAGCTCAATAAAAAAAATACTCCTGGTAGTCTTATTGGTATGGCATTAAATCTGTAAATGAATTTATGTAGTTCAGTCATTTTTATTATGTTGGCTTGGCCCAACCATGACCAGTTAACATTGGTCGAATTATTTGAGATGTTACTTTGTTATAAGGAATGTCATTCTTTATTTTGTTAATGTTTGATAACTACGTTTATTTAAGTCTTGAGTGTGCCTTAATAAATTGACTCAATCTTTTAAATATCTTTTGTTTGGTATTTCCCTTTCAATTGTTTTCCCCTGAATTTTCCTGTTGCTACATAGAAATGCTGTTGGTTTTATGAGTTTCATTTGTAGTTACTACTTTAGTAAAGTTATTAATTGTCTTAATGAGTTTCTTTGCTGATCCTCTGGGTTTTTTAAAAGTAAGTCTCATTGTCAGTAAATAGGTATATTTTTGTCTCTTCTTTGCTCATGTTTATGCCTTTTAATTTCTTTTCCTGGTCTCAATGATGTTGTTCCTATTTCTGGAATTATGTCAAATGACAGTGGGGGAAGAGGAAGTCTCTGATATCCTTCTAATGCATTTTATTTATGCCAAAATTTTAAATATAATACCAGCAAAAATCAATATGTGCAAGAGTTACTCAGTATTACCAAGTTGGACTTTTACCAGGGATATAGGAATGGTTCCACATTAGGAAAACAATATGATTAATTTTTTAAAAACAGTACCATCCAGAGCCATATGATTATGTCAATCCATGTGGAAAACTCCTTTGATAAAGTACAATGATCACATATACTAAAAATCCTATAAAGTTTGGGCTTAGGTGAGCCATTTTGAATAAGATAAAAATAATATACATATACATAAAACCAGAAGCTAGTGATAGGAAAACACCAGCAGTATTCTGTCTTTTGTGAATTGCATGTTCATATAATCCAACTAGTTATCCATTAGAAAATTAAGATTTCTCATATTATGATCAATTCCTTATAACTTATGGATATTTTTCTTTAACACTAATATTTTTCCATGTAGGCCCTTTGTTAGTTTTATTTTCTTTAATTTAAATTTCAATATGATTTTCATTTGCAAAGGTATTAAATATGTTAAAAGAAAAATTAAAATAATATACATGTAAGATTTTTTAAAAACTTATGAGATTATAAATTATTGTGTTTGCTTCTATAAACTTCCATTATTTATTGAATATTCTGCCTTCCCATACTTTAATATATAAGTAATGTTTTCCTTGGATATGTAGCTCCTAGGCAACCCAATCATACCCTTGGGCTCCTAGAATGCTATCCCAATTAATATGTACTTTTTTGGGGATCAGAATCTTCTCCAAACAACAGCTCAGAAGACTCCACAATGCATTTATTTTTTTAGTCAGCCAGAGGAAGCAGCTGACAGAAAGCAGAGGCATGCCATAAAATATTATGGTAATAAAGATAAATAGCACTTTTTCCCATAAAACTCGAGCTTCACTGGGGAGCGTAGACTTAAATAGGAATCATGATGTGGCATCTACATATAGGGAAGCCATGTAGCCAGGGCACACCTATGAACAGGCTCACATGTAGGCTACATGTATGACCAAGCCATCTGTGTGGGCAAAGAACGCGTGCCTCTGATAACTTGTAGGCCACAAATGTCTTCCAGTATTGTTATTACGCTCCTCTCCACTGCGCCTACTTTCCATCAGGCCTCTCATTTCCATTGCTTCCTGTAGGATATTGTGTCTCTGCTGTTCCCTGTCGCCTGTTGCTTCTCTGCTAGTCTCTCTCCTTTGCTAGTCTAATTAGCTGTCTTCATCAAAGCCCAAGTACTATTGTCATCCCACTGGGGGATGCTGTTTAGTGAGTCTCTCCGCTGCAGGAGATGGCCAATGAAGGCAGCCAGCTCCTTCCCCAAACTTCATTATCTCCTGGGGGGTGCTGTAGTTAGTGAGTCTGTCCCTGGCATGGGAGGACCACAGTTCTTTTCAGCCATATCTTGGCCAGCAGTAATGAACTATTTCCCCCCAGCCAGGATGCTCAGAGGAAGTAGCTGTAATAGGAGTAGTGTCTATTAGGGTCATTGCCATGTAGGTTGGGCTAGTGTTTCCCTGAAGGACAGAAGGCATCCCAAGATGTTATCAGTCCAGGACACTGGTTTGAGCTGTCACCTCAGCTTCCCAGCCAGCTGGGGCATAAAAAGGCCAGCCCACAAGTAGTCAGAGGCCCTTGGACTTTGGACGAATACTTCACGCGAGTCAGCAAACCCTTCAGACTCAGTACTCTCTTCTGACCTATATCTGCTAAGGGAGGCCATGTTTACCTGAACTAGTCCTGTATCCTTGCTAAGTATCCTGTTCACGCTATTGTTAGTCAACTTTTTTTGATTGTTGGGTGATGTCTGAGTATCTCATTTTATTCAAATCTTCAACCTGAGCCACCAGACAAGCCTTAGTCAGGCCCGGCTCACAACTGCAGGAAATGCTCAGGATCAGATGACAGCTGTTCTTTAAGCTGGTCTGTCCACTCTTGTGCCTCCTGACCCTTTCCATTCAACTCTCATCTGTCCTGTTGTCATTTTTGTTGTTTGGTTTCATATTCCCAGGATGGGGCAGGTATCCCCAGGGCTTTATTTCCTCAAACAGAAATGAGAATGGGAAAAAATATGCTGAGAAATTGCTTTCAATTTCCTGCCATCATGCTGCTTTCCTCTCCAAATCACAAGGGCTTGATTGACTGAGATGATTGAAGAAGCTTGTGACCATTGTCCCATTACCTCCTCATGTCAGATCATAGTCTATTTTCTCTATAGATATATAATTTTTGAATGATTTTAAGATGTTAATGTATGTTTTTTAATTTTTTTTTATACTTACTTTTTTCATTTTTATATAATCAGACCTTTTTCCATAATTATGTTTCTTGAGTACATTAAAAAATCCCCACTCTTTATAATTGAGAAAGCTACATTACTTTAGATATGTCAGAGAATAACAGAGTTGGAGGGGAGCTCAGGAACATCTATTTTAATGGATAGCTGATAGTAAAAGACTTCTATAACATAGGTGGTAAGTCCAGTCAAAAAAAAAAAAAAAAAAAAGAAAGTCTTCTCCAGGCTAAACCTCCCCAGTTCCTTCTGTTGATCCTTCTGTGAGATGGCTCCAGGGCCCATGACTGTGCTGACCGTGCTCTGTGAATACTCTGCAGTTCATCAGTGCCCTTCATGTAATGGGGCACCTGAGAGCTAAACAGAGTACACAATATGATCTCACCCATTCTGGATTCACTTCCTGAAGACACTGTTCCCCCTGGTCCAAGTTGAGCATCATTCTCTTTTATAAGAGACAGAAACTAGAACTTCCTCTAAAGAGGATTCCTTTGCCTCGGCCCAGCAAACAGTAGTGAGTGACAATTTTTTTGTTTGTTTCTTTTCAGATTCCTTTATTGAAGAGGCCAGGTTTGAAAGAAAGGACTCAAGTCTGATACAAGGCATTTACACAGGAGCATCGAATAAAAAAAGACTGCCAAAGGGTAATCCTCAGCATTCCAAGAAGAGAGAAACAAGGAGACTTGAAGTTATTGTAGAGAAGCAGAAGGATAAGCAGGAGAGACGATCCAGACCAGTAACAACCACTCGTGGCAAAACTGCTAATAAAGTGTGTGTTCTTCATTGTAATACATTGGGGAGAAGTTTGCATTTGGGGTCAGGCTTTGTTGCACTAAGGAAAGGCACTATGGGGAACAGTCTCCATAAATATAAGAAGCTTGGAAAATGCTTCAAGGATTGTTCCACCCCACTTACATGCAATACATTCTCCTTAGAGAAGAACCTCTGTAAGTATACAAAATACATGAAGCCCTTTAGTTACCACTCAGATCTAATTAAATTTCATAAAATGCGTGCTGGAGAAAAACTACGTGAACACACTGAAGATGGGACAACCTTTGGCAAAAGATCAAATCTTACTGAACATAAGATAATTCACATTAGAAAGAAATATCATAATTGTAATAAATATGGGAAAACTATTGGAATCTTGACTGAATATAAGAGAATTCATACCAGAAGAAAGCACTTTGAATGTAATGAGTGTGGCAAAGACTTTAATCTGGGGTCAAACCTTAAGAGAATTCATACTGCAGAGAAACCCTTTAAATGTAATGAATGTGGGAAATCTTTCCTTATAAGGGGAAGACTTAATAGACATAAGAGAATTCATAGTGGAGATAAACCCTTTGAATGTACTGAGTGTGGGAAAGCCTTCAGTCAGAGGGGACACCTT
>NW_020954586.1:1894266-1950259 GCF_900497805.2 Vombatus ursinus | reverse complement strand
TTGAATGTACTGAGTGTGGGAAAGCCTTCAGTCAGAGGGGACACCTTACTAATCATCAAGGAATTCATAGTGGAGAGAAACGCTTTAAATGCAATCAGTGTGGGAAGAGCTTCAGCCAGAGGGGGCATCTCATTAATCACCAAGGAGTTCATACTGGAGAGAAGCCCTTTAAATGTAATGAATGTGGGAAAGACTTCAGCCGAAGGGGAAACCTTATTGCTCATCAGAGAACTCATACTGGAGAGAAACCCTTTGTATGTAAGGAATGTGGGAAAGCTTTCAGTGAGAGGGGAAACCTCCTTACCCATCAGAGAACTCATACTGGAGAGAAACCGTTTGAGTGTCATGAATGCAGAAAAGCCTTCAAAGACAGGGGAAGCCTTAATAGACATCAGAGAACTCATACTGGAGAGAAACCCTTTGCATGTAATGATTGTGGGAAAAGCTTCAGGCACAGAGGATCCCTTATTGATCATCAGAGGAATCATACTGGAGAGAAACCCTTTAAATGTTATGAATGTGGAAAAGCCTTTAGCCGGAGAGGAATTCTCATTCATCATCAGAGAACTCATAATGGAAAGAAGCCTTTCAAAGGCACTGAATATGGGAAGACCTTCAGGAATAAGGGGAACCTTAGTGGACACCAGATAATCAATGCTGAAGAGAAACCCTTCGAATGTGATGAATGTGGGAAAGCCTTTAGCCAGAGGGGACTCCTGATTCATCATGAGAGAACTCACACTGGAGAGAAACCCTTTGAATGCAATGAATGTGAGAAAGCCTTCAGTAGCAGGGGAAGCCTTAACAGACATCTGAGAATTCATACTGGAGAGAAACCTTATGAATGTAATGAATGTGGGAAAGGCTTCAGCCAGAAGGGACACCTCATTTATCATCAAGGGATTCATACTGGAGATAAACCCTTTAAATGTAGTGAATGTGGAAAAGGCTTCAGTTGGAGAGCAAGCCTTATTACCCATCAGAGAACTCATACTGGAGAAAAACCCTTTGCATGTAACGAATGTGGAAAAGGCTTTGGGGAGAGGGGAAACCTTATTACCCATCAGAGAACTCATACTGGAGAGAAACCCTTCGAGTGTAATGGATGTGGGAAAGCCTTCACTCAGAGGGCAAGCCTTATTACCCATCAGAAAACTCATACTGGAGAGAAACCTTTTAAATATAATTAAAATGGCCAAGCCTTTGATGAGAGTAAAATACTCAAAAGCTATCAGATAACTTACACTAAAGAGAAGCACTTTGAATATAATTAACATAGGATACTTTCTTAGGATAGTCCTTGGAGGACATCAGTGAATACATGCTGAATTAAAACTCTTCCTCTGGAATGAGTATAGGAAAGCTATTTTTTTTCCTGGAAAATGCTCAAAAGACATATAAGAATTCATACTGGACATGAGACGTTTGGATCTTATGAATGTGGGAAAGCCTTCTCCTGGGGGGGTGGGAATACATTACAACACCTTATTGAGCATCAGAAATACTTTCCATATAATCAATGTGAAAAAGGCTTCAGCTGGATGTCAAAAATTATTACTCTCCAGAGAACTCATCCTGGAAAGGAACCCTTTGCATGTTATACATGTAGTAAGGTGTTCATCCAAGGAGCAAAACTTATTATCCATCAGAGAATGCATACTGGGAATAATCTCTTTTAATATAATGATTGAGAAAATTTTAAGACAGAGGGAGCACCTTATTAGACAAAATTTATAATGTAGTAAACTTTTAAACATAAAGAATATGAGAAAGGTTTCAGCTGGAGGGGACACTGTCTTTTTAATGATTTTTTTTTTGCTAACTTTGAATTTTCTGCATTTCCCAATGTGTCATCTTCTCCTGGTCCCCTCCCAAAAAGCCATCCACTATACCAAAGAAAAAATTATCCCGTAAAATGAAACAACACCCTGAAAAGCGTGTTGACATTAAATGCACTGTGGCACACTCATAGTCACCTGCCTCTGTAAAGAATCCATTTCCTTCTCGTATTTCTTCTTCAAGGTCAAGCATGGTCATAATTTCATAGCATTTAATTTAATCTTCTGTTGTTCTTTTCATTTACATTATTGTCATCACCAAATATGTTGTTTTCCTGGCTTACTTTAACTTTACTTTGCATCAGTTCATATAAATCTTCCCATGCTTCTCTGTATTTCTCAGTCATCATTTCTTACAGCACCTTAATATTCCATTACATTCATGAACCATAACCTGTTTAGCCATTCCCCCATCAATGGTTACCTACTTTGTTTCCAGTTGTTTGCTACCTTGAGAAGACACACCTTCCATCAGCAACTTATACTAGAGAGAAATTGTTTTCTTTTAATGAGCAACTGGACAGGACTCCTTATTATCCACCCGAGAACTCTTACTAGTGTAAAATCAAAGCTTTGACCGCAATGAATGTGAAAGACCATTCAGTTAAAGTAGACTACTCAGAGTCCATCAGATAGTTCCTACTAGGGAAGAGGAAGTGAATAAGCATTATTATTAAGCACCTATTGTGTGCCAGCCAACGGTTGCTTTGCTAAACACTTTTACAAATATCTCATTTGATTTAAATAGAAATCCTTTGAATAGTGAATAAGAAAGGCTTCAGCCTTTCAGGACAAACTTTACTATTCATCAGACAGCATCAAGTACTTTATCAGCCACCACCACACCATCCATATGTGGTTACATCTATTGTTACAGCAAATGGAGAAGTCTTGAATGCTGTGGATAAGTTCCTCTACCTTGGCAGTATACTTTCTAGGGATGTATACATTGATAATGAGATTGATGCATGAATTACCAGAGTTAGTTCGATGTTTGGGAGACAGAAGGAAAGTGTGGGAGAAAAGAGGTATTAGACTGACTACCAAATTGAAGGCCTACAGAGCCATTGCGCTGACCTCATTGTTATATGCCTGTGAAACCTGGACAGTATATCAGCACCACATCAGGAAACTGAGTCATTTCCATTTGAATTGTCTTAGGAATATTTGGAAGATCACTTGGCAGGATAAGATACCGGACACTGAGGTCCTTTCTCAAACTAAACTGCCAAGCATTCAAACTCTACTTCAGAGAGCACAACTCCTATGAGCTGGCCACGTTGTTCAAACGTACAATTGCCAAAAAATACTATATTATGGAGAACTTACACAGGGCAAGTGTTCACATGGTGGTCAGAAGAAGCAATACAAGGACACTCTCAAGGTCTCTCTTAAGAACTTTGGAATTGATTGTGTGATATGAGAGACACTAACATAGGACCGCCCAGCCTGGCGTGCCCACATCACAGAAAATGCTGTGCTCTGTGAGCAAAGGAGAATTGAAGTAGCTTAAAAGAAACTCAGGATGAGCAAATTTAGAGAATGAACACCAAATATTTGCAGGGACTATTGTGCCCAATCTGTGGTAGAACATTCTAAGCTCGTATTGGTCTAATCAGCCACAGTCGGACACACTGTAACTAGACTCTAGCATAATGATGTCATTTTGGTCCTCTTCAAGAACGAAGGTCAACAATCAACCAACCACCTTGGAGAGAACATTTTGAATGTAATGAATGTGAGAAAGCCTTCTCTGAGAGGGGATGCTTGAGGGATGCTTAAACAGTATCAAAGAACTCATACTGGAGCGAGATCCTCTGAAGGCAGTTCATGGGTACAAACCTTTAGTGAGCACATGCTGTATTGTACATAGAGAACATCTGTATCAACTCATTTTGACTGCAATACCATCATCTAGAACAGGTGTTACCAAGTGGATGCCTGTTGAATGGGGAACAAACTGGGACACGTGAATATAATGGAATGTTTCTGTGATGTAAGAAATGATGACTGAAGAATTCAAAGATATGTAGAAAGCCTGATGTGAACTGACACCGAGTAAACAGAACTAGAAACCCAACATACACAAGGACTACAGGTAAATGGGAGGAACAGAAAAACCTAACTGAATGCTGTTGGGAACAGGATTTTTACTGAGCCAGCCTTTAACCTGATAATGCTCAGAGCCGCACATAGCAGGCCTAGAGTGGGAGTGCCAGTAATCAAGTAGTTTTACTAATCAGCTTCAGAGTGAAGAATGTTCTCATAGCTGAAGGACAAGCACAGGTTATATACTTAGATCACAGGTTGGGGCGGGGGGAAAGGTGGATTACAAACAATCATTTGTAATCCACAAGAAACCCCCAAATCCCACAATACAATTCTGGAGTCAAGTCTTTGGGAGTCATGACCATCTCCCCTAGGGTACAGAACTGGAATTCTGTGGTGGGAACAGGTTCTACAATCTTTGATTTGGTTCACTTGTGATACACTGGCACAAGTATGCCAGTGATTACAAGCGTTGTCAAAGTCTGATTATTTCAAGTTGCATTGTAAGCTTCTGACTCCTGAGCCAGAGAGGCAGCTCTTAAAAAACTGAATTATTAGTATATTCATTATATATGTCATATCAATTAATAAAAAAAATCCTAATTCCACAGTATGGAATTAGAGTCACCCAGCATAACCGTGGAGAATGAGAAAAGATATTGCCTTCCTTATTCGAGGAGGAATGTATTCTGGATGTTTAACACTTCAATTACTAACAGAGCTGATACAACAAACAATAGTTGAATTATCTTGCTCAAGTATTCTTGTTTTTAGTGATGGAGAGGAAACCTAGCCAATGTGAATTTGTTTTGCCTGACTGTGACAAGGGAGGACTTTTATTTGCAGGGGTGGGGGAAATGAATGGGTAGAGAAAGTGACACAAAAAAAAGAAGAAAGAAGCATCAATTAAATGTTTTTAAATGCTCTGAAGACAAAAGAAGTTCAGAAAGGCACTGAATCAGGGCAGTGTTAGTATAATTGCATTGAATTTAATATATACTTTTTTAAAAAACAAAAACAGCTTAATATATAATAGAGATTCACATCGTCATGTACAGTCTGTTTTTTGTATGTAAAATGTTCGTGTTTCTATTTGTGAAGTTAATAATAAAACAAGAAAATTGAACTTCTTTTTTCTCTTCTTTTACCAAAGGATGAATCCCTGGGGAGGGAAAGGAAGAGGATTTAGAAAGGAAAATGATGTAAAAATAAAATATATCAACGTTCACTTTTAAAAGGTCAGGTCATACTTAACAGAACTCCTTTCTTTATTTGACAGGGTTACTGAAGTGGCAGATCAGGTAATACTGTAGCTTTGGGTTTCTGTTGTTGAGTGGTTCAGCATGTCTGATGCTTAGTGACCCCATGGACCATACTGTCTGTGGGGCTTTCTTGGAAAAGATACTGGAGTGGTTTGCCTTCTCCAGTGAATCCTTTTGTGAAGCAATCAAAGGTTTTGCCCAGGATCACACAGGTAGGAAGTATCGGAGGCTGGATTTGAACTCAGGTCTTCCTAACAGGCCACATCCTGAAGAACAACCAGCTTTCTTAGGCAGATTCCAGGCAGATTCACCTTGCAGAGGAACCTGGCTCTGTCTCTCTCTCTTTTTTTGAGTGGTATAAAATTACTTTATTATTCACATAATTTACATTTATGAAAGATCATCACTTTCTTTGAAACAAGAAAGTTTACAAATGAGCATTTTTTCCATTTTTATCAATAAACGGTTAGGCAACATAGTATAAATGATCACTTCTATCTCAAATCACAAGTATGCAACTAGTAGGTGTTGACAGAACTGGCTCTCTTTCTGAGCACATGGCATTAGACATGCCCTAGTCTCCAAAGCTAACCACTTAGAACAGGCCTACACAACACTCGGCCCTTGGGCCACTTAGAGCCCTTCATCAGCTTGCAGCCTGCAAAAGGATTTCAGGCAGCCCTTGAAAAACGCAGAGGATGTAAAACAGGCCTGCACAACATACTTTTTAAAATTAATGACATAAAAATAATCTATTTGCTAGACTTGTGCTTGTTTCCAAATACTTGAGAGTACCTGAAGGATTTCACCTTCTTGCCCCGATTCACCTTCACTGCAATATTCTATCAGGCCAACATTTCAATTAATGACTCATGGTGGAATGTGACCCAGCTGCACGTGCGTGGAGCAAACCTAAGCCACAGGAGTACGACTACCAGATCAAAGCGTATGCAGCTGCAGCAGCAGTAGAGTTAACACGCTTCTTAAATGTGTGCATGTATGTGTCTGAGTAAGACAAGACCTTCCAGATGATTTTCAGCTTCCGTGGTTGGACACTGAGCACAGAACACAGGTCTTTTCCAGAGGTGTCCCTCACCCCTACACTTCAGATCTTATCAGTCTGGAACTAAAATAATCATGTCACAAAATTCCTTTGTATGGACAATAATATTCCTAGTATTTTAGTGTTAGGGGAACAAGCGAGTCTTATCACATGAAGTTAGGGACACAAGCAGAAAGTATTTAAGCCTCCGACATGAAACATTTTGAAGCTGCTAATTTATCCTTCTAAAACAGAGCTTACAACTTGATACAGTCCAATATGGCACTATTAGTAACTTTGTATATACAGAATTCATTTTTACATTCACGAACGGTTTCAACAGGATAACCAAGAAACAAGAGACCGGGCATTTTGGGGAAGCAGTACAGTGTCGTGGTGGGGGCAAGCCCTGGACGGGGGACAGTGGACCTGAAGCCTATTTCTGGCCGTCAGTCACTCTCCCCTTTCTGGGCCTCAGTTTCCTCATCTGTCAAATGAGTTGGAGAAGGGCATGACAAACCACTCCAGTATCTTTGCCAAGAAAACCCCACGTGAGCTCAGGAAGTGTCTGAAGTGACAAAACAGATGACTTTAAAGGCCATAAAGATCGGTTTATGTTAAAAGCACTTCTGTCTGTCCGACACAATTTTCTCTATCAGTCGTATCACCCATCCAGGTTCATGGTTGTTTTTCGATCTCCTGAACCTGGGCTTACGCATGATAAACCTTCACCTCTACGATGTCCGCGTCGCGGAAGGTTCATGTGGCATCAGACACCAGCCGAACGAGAGTTTCTCTGAAAACGCGCCGGGGGAACGCGCACAAATAACGAGGAGGCGAAAGCAGGTGGGCGCTGAGCATCCCGGGCGGGGGGAGGGGCAAGCAGGGAGAGGGGGAAAAAGGTGGGGCTGGGCTGTGCCAGGGCAGGGGGTGCAGAGGTGGACACGGGCCGGGCGGAGCCCCTTCCCTTCCCCTCCAAGCGAGGCTTCTCCGAGGCGCGACCACTGCCAGGACCCCTCCATCCGCCGCTGCTCTCCCCCAGCTCTTCTCGACTGGGGGTCCGAGGGCGGAGCCTGTCCCTCGGGGAGCGGGAGGACGAGGCTTGTAAAGCACAGGGGGATCAGTTTCACCGGTTAGTGACGTCAGAGGCGGCATCTCCACGCACTGAGAAGGGAAGACCGGATGGGACCAAACTGGAGGCAAAGAAGAACGGCTGGGGAGGGGGGGGGCAGGGAGAACCCTACGTGGGGTGGGAGGTAGGGAGGCAGCCTCCCCTCCCGTCCCCCCCCCGCCTCATACCCGTGCCCCGAGCCTCCAGCTAGGTAAAGGGCCACGTAAGCCTTTGCGGGGGAAATGAAGTCCGGGGCTCACGCGTGCGCGGTGCGGGCCAGGCGGCAGCCTCCTCCCTCTCGGACTTCATTTCCCAGAATGCATTATCCCGGACTTCCTTCCCAGAATGCAGCGGCCCAGTTGCGCACCTGCAACATGACCCCTTTAGCTCGTCCCTGGCTGATTGACGCAAAGCGCGGTGCATCGTGGGAAATATCTTCGAGGGGCTCAGAGTGAGGGGGTCGTTTACATTGCGAGGACGCCCAGTTTCCAGCAGTGGGCTCCTGGTATCGCGCCGAGCGGCTCATCCAGCCGGGTAAGGGAGAGAAAACTCGGGAGGGAGGCAGTGCGCACGCGCGGCCCCGCCCTCTTCCGCGCTCCGGGCCGGGCCCTCTGAAGGAGGGGTGAGTGCGCATGCGCTACCCGGCTGGACAGCGGGTAGGTTGCGCGTGTGAATGAGCGCTTGTGTCCACGGGCGGCTTAACCCCCCCCCCCCCGCCCCCGACACATGCCCACGCAGCCCTGTGGCCCCTCCCTTTTCCCCTGGCATCGAACACAATGCTGTTTGGCCAGACGCGGGCCCTCCGCCCGGCCCAGGCTTGTCACTCCCTCCCCACATGCTGCTAGAGTCCAGCCAGGGACCCTGCATCTCCCGACTCTGGGCCTTTGCACCGGCTGCCCCCACGCCGGGCACACTCTCCCTCCAGCTCCGCCTGCCCCTGCAGGAAGCCTTCCTTCTCCAGCCCCCTTAGTTCCGGTCCCTCCCATTCTTACTGCCCCTAGCTGACCACAGGAGTGAGTGTTGTCTGTCATTAGAATGTATGCTCCCTGAGGGCAGGAGCAGGCCTCTGCCTTTCTTCATAACATCTGCCCTTGGCACAGCGCCAGGCACACAGTAGGTGCTTCATAAACACCATTGGACTCTGCCTTGAAATCCTCGTTCTCTGGTCTTTTGGGAGGGGGGCCCCTTTTGCCAAGGTCATTCCACCCCCAACCTTGAGCACCCCCCCCAGCTTGCAGAACCCACGCTCCCAAGAGGGTGCACCCCTCTCCCTCTCTCCTGACCACAAACACGCCCAAGTCTCTCCCACCCTTAAAAACCTCTCCCTGGACCTTAACCCCCGGGGAGCAGCTGGGGTGCAATGCCCCGAACGCTGGGCCTGCAGTCACAAAGGCCTGAGTTCAAATCCAACCTCCAGCACTTACTAGCTGTGGGACCCTGGGCAGGTCACTTCACCCTGTTTGCCTCAGTTTCCTCATCAGTAAAATGAGCTAGAGAAGGAAATGGCCAACTACTCCAGTATCTTTGCCAAGAAAACCCCAAACAGGGTCACGGGGAGTCAGACATGACTGAAAAACAACAAGAGACCCCACCTACCCCCACCCCAGGCCAGCCTCCCCATCTCTCCTTCCTTTCCCAGCCAAACTCCTTGAAAAATCTTCCAGGGCCGTGGCTTTACTTCTCTTCTAAACCCTATTGCCATCTTCACCCCTCAAGTGAAATCAGGTCTTCAGGGTCACCAAGAACTTTTTATTCAAAACGTGTGGTTTTACATCACCAGGGGCCTCTCCTGGGGCTCCTCCAGTTCACACCCTTCCAGGAGGGCCCCCATTCCTGCTGGTACACAGTAGGCACTTAATAAATGATTCTAGATTGAGTGAACTCCATAGGGTAGGTGGTGTCTACCTACAGGCAGCACCTTCTTAGTGTGTACTGGAGGGGCGGGGAAGAGCCCCAGCTAAATCCCACCTTCTACAAGAAGCCTTTCCCAACCCCTCTGAATTCTAGTGTTTTCCTTCTTTTGATTGTTTCCCGTTTATTCTTTATATAATTCACTTTGTATTTGCTTGTTGCCTCCCTCATCAGATTGTACGCTCCTTGAGGGCAGGGAATGTCTTTGGCCCCGTTTGGTGTCCCCCCCCCTCCCCGTGCTTAGCTCAGTGGCTGGTACACAGTAGGCACTTAATAAATGCTGATTGCTTCTGTGAGGCTCTAGTCTGGGGACACCGTGGAGGTATGTTTGGGATTCGGTCACCTTGTGGTCCAAGAGGCCTCCAGCCCTCTTCCAGACTCTCTCTGAGCTGGAGTCACCCCTCCTCTACAGGCCCCGTCTCGGCAGGGTCTGCTCCGGGGAGCTCCAGCGCACTAGAGCTGAGTCCTAGCCTTTTTTCCCCTGAGTCCTTTGGCCACTTTTTGCAGGAGTCTCCATGGCCCTGTGGCTCTGGCTGGAGACCCCAAGGGGATTTCGCCGTTTCAAAGGACGCCCTCTTGTGGCCAGTCCTCAGACTGCACCGCTGGCCCTTGGTGGCCCGAGACACAGGGGCCTTTGAAGAGATCGGTGTTAGTCCAGAAGGGGCGGCTCAGAGTCTCTTCTGTATTGTGGGGGAAGGGGAAGGGCTGGATCGAAAGGAGCTCTCTACAAATTTGGGATGTTTGAAGCCCAGTTTAGTTGTTGACTTAAAACTGATGACTCCCATTTCTCCAATACTCTCAGATTCGCCCAGCACTTTACAAACCTCATTTCATTTGATCCTGACAGCAGCCCTGGGAGGTGGGAGCTATCATTATCCCCATTTTACAGATGAGAAAACCAAGGCCAACCAAGAGTAAGGGACTTGCTCCGGGTCACACAGCTAGGAAGTGTCTTAGGCCGAATTCAAACTCGGTCGTCCTGACTCTGGACCCAGGACTCTATCCTCTGTGACACTGAGCTGCCCCGATTAAGACAAAACTAGACGTTTTAGTTTCTTTAGTTTGATGAATAACAATACTGTTCTTAATGACTGAGTTCACCTTGAAAAAGAATTCCCTGGGTGCCCACCCTACTGAAATATGCTTGGCAGGGCCATGGGGATGGAACACCTGCCCCCCCCCCAGTGGACAGCTGTGGGTATCTGACCAGGGTATAAAAGGCCGGCCTTCTGGAGCTCGTGGTCAAGAACACTTGCTTCACTCCAGCGTGGGACACGCAGTAGGTTTTCTTTCTACATTTCTTGAATGAATGAAAAATTCATCATCAGCCCTCTTGTGTGTCCAGCACCTGAGGCCGGCTCCCAAAGGCCTCGAGTTACAATGTGTGATTGTGGCTCTTTGCTCCCTCCTGCTGTCTGTATCCTTTTTTCTGGCTCAACTAGCGCCTGCTAGAGTCCTCTGGTCCAGGGGTACAGGGTCCAGCGGGGGATGGGGATCTGAGCCCCAGAGTGAAGGGTAAAGAGACCTTGCTTTTCCACTCCCAGGCCTCAGCTTCCTGGAAGGTGAAGGGTGTAGAGGACACTTCCAGGAAAAGCAGTCCCCCCAGAAGATGACCCCTGCCCTGAGATCTTCCCCCCCGGCTCGAGGGCAGCACCTGAGGTGAAGTAGCAGCTCCTGGCACCGCCGATGGGGCAGCGACTCCAAGCAGAGAGGCCTTGGAGCAAAGGTTGAGCACAGAGAGCCCAGCCAGGACCAGTGACCATGGCGGAGTGGGCTCCGGGGCCAGAGGAGACAGGAGGTGAGCGTCTCAGAAGTGTGGGGGCATGGAATCTGCCCAGGCCAGGTACAGTCAATCAAGAATCAATCGGGTAGCGTTTCTGAAGCACCTCCCTCAAAGACTGCCGCTGAAAAAGAATGAAACAACCCCCCTCACAGTAGGGGTGGCAGCAAGTATATATGTTAGTATATGCAGCATAAATAATGAAGTGAATAAACAGAAGTACGTACAGAACAGCTAAAAAGTTGGTTTGGTGGGAGAGTCTTTGGTGGAATTACAAAAACCTTCATAGAGAAGATGGTGCTTGAGTTATGTCACAAGGGAACTCTGAGCCAGAGTGCCTTCCAGGCAGGGGACATGGCCCATACAAAGGCCTGGAGGTGGGAACTAGAATGTTGTGTGAGGAGCAGAGAGAAGGACACTTGTGGATCTCAGAGTCCAGTGAGGCTGGAAAGAGGTTAGGGCCAGGATGTGAAGGGCTGTAGAAACTAAACAGAAGTTATTTGATGCTAGAGGCAATGGGAAGCCAATGGGGAATCACACAGTCAGACCTTTGCCTAGGGAAAATCACTTTTGGTCACAGGGAGTAGGATGGACAGAAGTGGGGAGAGGCTAGAAGAAGGCAAACAGACAAGGAAGCTGTTGTAACGATGCAGGGGAGAAGGGAGAGGGGCCTGAGCTAAGCTGGTCGGTGTGAGCAGGGAGAGAAGGCCTCAGACGTGGTGGCGTATGGGGTTTGACAAGGGATTGGACGTGGGGGGTGGGGGAGGGAAGAGGCAAGGAGGCCGCCGAGGTTACCCACCCGGAGCCCGGAAGGATGCAGATTTGGGGGCTTGGGGGGACAGGGAACGTCTTCACTTACGGATTTGTTGAGTTGGCGATGTCCGGCCAAATACTGATGCCGTGAGACAAAAGCCTGGGACTGGTTTGTACTTTGTATGTGTTTGTACATATATACACAGATGTACATGTGTATCCATGAATTATATTCTCTTATGTGATGTATACATTTATAACATTACACACACACACACATTGAGACATCATTGTAACTTTGGGGAGGGTGCTTGCAGTGGGGTGAGGGGGTCAGGAGCTGGACTGCAGAGGGTCCAGGAGTCCATTAGGAGTGGGAGGGAGGCAGTGAGTGTAAACAGCCTTTCTGAGGAGTTTGGCTGGAAAAGGGAGGAGAGATATAGGGAGGGCCTAGTGCAGGTGGGGTTTTGGTTTGTTTTTAAGGATGAGGGAGGCTTGGGCTTGTTTTTAGCATGTGGAGGGGGAGAGGTTGAAGGTTCGAGGGGGAGAAGACCATGTAGGAGAGGGGTGGGGCTGCTGGTGGCCCGGGGAGGAGGAGGAGGAGGAGATGAAGAAAGGGCTGTCCCTGGGAGATGCTGGTGAGGGAATGCTGGAGGAGGGAAGAGATGAGCTCCCTGCCTCGGCCCTCCCTCCCCAGGCTCTCTCCGGACTGCTCACACACACCAGTGCTTCCTGGCTGGCCCCTGATCTGGTTATGTGCAAACAGGTGGTCACTCAGTCAGTCAACAGGCATTTATTAAGTGCCTACTGTGTGCCAATGCTGATGGAAGGATTGGCAGTAGGCATGGGGGCCTTGGTGAAAGCAGGATGAATTTGCTGTGCATCAAGTTAAAGTACAATTTCATGATTTTATCTGGCAACTATTGGCAACTCGGGAAGAGATGTAGAGACAGCCATGGAAGGAGGGTGTGGAGTAGGGTTGACGATGCAGCAGGGCTGGAGGGTGAGGGAGACTAGGATTCTGGCAAATGCTTTGTTTGAGAGCTTCAAGGCAGGGTTGGCCCCCCTGACTGCTTTGTTTCTTCTTTTTTTAAAATTTTTTTAAATTTTTAGGCAATTGGGGTTAAGTGACTTGCCCAGGGTCACACAGCTAGTAAGAGTCAAATGTTTGGGCTGAGATCAGATTTGAACTCAGGTCTTCCTGACTTCAGGGCCGGTGCTCTATTCACTGTGCCACCTAGCTGCCCCTGACTGCTTTCTCCCTCCCCAGCTCAGCTTCCTCAACGTGCTGCCCTTCTCCAAGAAAGCAGCCTGGCATATGGGAATGGAATGGTGTCTGGGCCCCTCACAGTCAGCTTCCGGGTGAGTTTCACTTTGCCCTCCTGAGGATCATTTCAAACCATATCATTTCTCCGGGGAGGGACACGTTACTGTCCCTTTCCTTTAATAGTCTCCATTATCCACATCTCACCTGGAGTCTGAGCCTCAGTTCTCCTTCCTCAGTTCTCCCAAGAAGCCTCTGAATGAGCTGACGGGTGATGGAGCTTATAATTAGAGTTAGGATGTTCCTGGAATATAAACAGAATTCCTGGAATTTTAGAGCTAATGGATGTGATTTCATGGGAAGATTTATTTTATGCTCGGAGCACCAGGTGAATGGTGGAAGTTGAGCATCTGAAGCTGGGCCAGGGGATTTCAGGGGTCTCTCTCAGAGCTCAAGCTGCTTCTTTCCTTCAGTTCATCTCAGCAAACCCTGATTGAGCTCCTACTGTATGCCAAGGACTCGAGATGCAGAGATAGAAACGAAACCATTCCTGGTCTCGATGAGCTTACATTTTACTGTATTGGGGACACATACATGCATACATATATACATCTGTGTGTGTGTGTGTGTGTGTGTGTGTGTGTGTGTGTGTGAGATATATGGGTGCACGCACATACACAGGTGAGTAAAGGTGAGACAAAGTAAGTGAGACGAGGACCGGGGAAGAGAGCATTCTGGAAGGTGATGGAAGGACGGGGCCAGGCTGGAAGCAGGCGTCGCTGGATGCTTCATCACGGCCCGGCCATTTTGGGAGTGTTGTGTCCAGTCTGAGGCCCCCACTTGAGGAAGCCCGCCAACCAGAAGACGACGTCCAGGATGGTGAAAGGGCTGGTGTTCAGGTCACACGAGAATCCATTGAAGGAAATGGGGATGTTGAAATCGGAGAAGAGAAGATCCAGGGAGGACCAGACTCGGTGTTTTGAAAATGATTTTTTATTCTGAACTTAAGCACCCCAAACATCGAGCAGAACATGAAAATAGAATTCTGTAGGAACCCGTGAATCTCCATTCCATTTCATGCCTCATCTTTTTTTCTAAAAAGTATCAGCACATCCTGCCACAGTTTACAAACCATCCTGCTCCCCTGTTCCTCCTTCTGAATTCCCTCCCATTCTCTGGGGCATTGTAAGTGTTTCCCTGACCCTCACGTTTGGGGCATCACCGTTGCCAATGCCTGTGCTGCTCCCTGTTAAAAATGGAGAGAAAAAAAAGAAAAGGCTCATGTCACGTGAGTGGCCACGTCCAGAATGTCCGTGTCCACCTCTGCCGGCCCCCAGGGTCGGTCCCCTCTCAGTCAGGAGGTGGTCACCCGCCTGCTTCATCGCAGGCTGCCCTCTGCAGCCATGCCTGGCCATTGTCGTCACATTGGTCAGAGTTCTTCAGTCTTTTCACGTTTTGGTGTGTTGTTACACTGTGGTTGTCGTGTGAATCCTTGATTTATGTATCCGTTTCTACAACCCAGGATTCTCTGAAATTGCTTTTTGTATTTTCTTACATTGCAGCGATATTCCATTACCTTCATGGGCCACGATCTGTGCCCCCTTCCCCCAGCTGTCCCAGACAATCAAAGATGACCCCTTAGATTGGGGTTCTTTTCTTTTCTCCCCTTTGATTTCCTTTCCAGGACCCGGAAGTTTCTGTTGCTTGTAGGGATTCCCTCCCTGGTATCGTCGTTCCTCTGTATTCCTTTTATTTACAGTTCCTTTTATCTTACCATCACTTTTCTCTCTTCAGACCCTTAGACATACCCAATCCACCCCTCCCCCAGCGCCTGTTTTTCTTATTAACTCTCCCAGTGCCCTTGGAAGACATTAAGGTTCTGAAGGCGTATCCAAAGCCTCGCAGCCTACACAAATATCTGGTGTTGGCCAGGTGGAAGGTGATGAGATGGCAGCCCTGGGCACCCTACTTCAATGGAGGGTCTGAGAGGAGCTCTCTAGTGTCCTCCGTCTGCCCTCTCCAGTCAGAGGGAGAAAGGAGCCCAAAGGGCTACTGAGGACATGTTTCTGGAGACTGTGATGAGTCTGGCAGAATGGCTGGGTGAGAAGGGGTCAGTCATAAGTGACTGCAAAGTCACTGTAGTTTCCCGTCAGATTTCCAGTTTGTAGGGCATTACCTCCTGAGTAAATCTGCCCAGAATATGTTGATCTGTAATGAAGGATGATTCCTACAATTCAGCTAATTAGAAATTACTTTTGGAGTGTGGTTATTTCTAGTGCTTTGTACACAAGTGTCAGGTGGATGCTGCTTCCTTTCTGTGGTTTGCTTGACAGTGCCTGCCTTTCTCGGGATCATGGAACTGACCGGTCAGTTGGGACGTTGGCCACTGTCTGGTCCAGGGGTGGGGAACCCTCTAGGTCTTCAAGTGCGGCCCTTTGATGGAATCCAAACTTCACAGAACAAATCCTTTCCAACCCTACAGGAAAGGAATCCATACCGTATAACATTTTTCGAGGGATCTTCTGGCCATTGCTTACAGACCTCTCAGGAGGGGGAACCTCCTGTGGAAGCCCAGCTCTAAATCTTGGGGAATCCAAGGCACGTCTAGAGGCCGGCTCGATCTCGTTCAAATTGAGTCTCATCGTAAGTAGGGAATCCAGAAATATTGGGAGGGAGTGGTCTCTGGCTAAAGAGGAACGTGTTTGATTCCAGAATCGGTGACCTTCAGGGACGTGGCCATGGTCTTCACCAGGGAGGAGTGGCGACGTCTGGGCCCTCTATAGGCAGGTGATGTGGGGGACCTATGAGAACCTCGTCTCCCTGGGTAAGCGCAGCAGCCCCCGTGACACTGGGGGTCTTGGCGGGCTCCCAGGGAGGGTATGGGCGGTCTGAAATGTCGGGCTGAGTTTTGGCTCGTGGTGCAAGAGTAGTCAAGGCTGCTATCACTTCGGGGGTGTACCAGATCCTTTATGGCCAGCAGCGGATGGTGTCTCTTCTCTGTGTTTCCAGGTTTGCTTTGTACAAGTGGCAATCCCTTAGCTTCCTTGCTTTGGCCTCCAGGCTGCAGCTTCCTGCTTCCCCAGACACTCGGGTCTAAGATTCTGGATAAATTCCCAGGGGAATTAGGAGACCCAAACTAAGCCTTGCCTACCCGCATTCCCAGGGAGCTTTCTGTCTGAAACTCCTTTGTGAGGATTTGATTCCCTCTAAACTAAAAGCTCCCTGAGGCCAGCAGGGACCATGTTTCAACCAAACTTTGTGTCATCCCCAGCACAATTCTTTGCCTGCAATAAATTTTTTATTAAAAAGAATTCACCCAAGACCGTAGGTCACAGGTCTGACCACACCACTGCCCAGGTGGAGAAACTCAGATGGCTCCATCGTGCCTCTGCATGTAGAGATCGAAGCCCAGACCACCCTGGCTCCAAGCCGCCTTCCCAGCTTTATGACCCGGGACTCCCCTTCACGTCCTCTGGCGTCCAGCAGAAGCGTCCTCCTTGCTGTTCCTGACAAAGGACGTTTCACAGCCTGTCCTTTGTCATCACTCAGCTCAAGCCCCTCTACGGGAGGCCTTCCTGACCCCTCGAAGTGTCTGGATATTTGGTGTCTGCTTACAGATGTGTGTATTTTGTCACACACACGCACATGTCGTTTTCCTCAAAAGGACAGAAGCACTTTGCAGACAATGATGTTTGCAGTTTTGTCTTTGCCTTTCCTGTGCCTGATCCAAAGCACGTGCTTAGCAAATCCTTCCTGATTCGTTACACTAGGTTCATCTCAGCTGAAATGCTTGGAAGGGTTTTGGCCTCTCAACGTGGACCGGCTCAAATGAACTGATTTTCTTTCTGAGCCTAACTCTTCCTGATAGATATCTGGCCACGGGACCCAGATGGCTCTGGAGGAGAAAGTGAGGCTGGTGACCTTGCACAGCCCTCCCTCTCTCAAATCAAGTTCAGCCACGAGTCATGTCCTCATCTCCCTGATGGCGTGGTCCTCTTTGAGAAGGAAGGACAAACCACAAAACCACACAAGGTCTTTTACCGATGGTCAGCTTTTTTGTTGTTTGGTCGTGACCAACTCTTCATGGCCCCATTTGGGGTTTTCTTGGCAAAGATATTGGAGGGGTTGGCCATTTCCTTCTCCAGGTCATTTTACAGAGGAGGAAACTGAGGCAGACAAGGGTAAGTGGCTTGCCCAGAGTCACACAGCTTTAGAAGTTTCTGAGGTCAGATTGGAGTCTTCCTGACTCCAGGCCCAGCATTGCCCTGGTGCTCAACTAGAATGGTGATTTGAAGGCTCCATCCAGCAGTGCTGATTGTAACCCATCGATGCCTGACCACCCTGTGGCATTCTTGTCCACGTCTCCCCCCGTGTTTGCTTTGAACCTGCTGGTGGCTTTTTAACGTTGTGAGGGGATCGGTCAAGGCCTCCAGCTGTCTGTCTGTCATGCCTCGTCTTCTGACCAACTCATCTTTTCTTCTAATAGTATTTTTCCTTGCTGAGAACAGGCATCTTATGTAGCACCTACTATGTGCCAGGCACTGTGCTAAGCACTTGACAGATCTTATCTCATTTGATCCTCCCAACAATCTTGAGAGGTAAGTGCTATTATAGCCCCATTTTACAGTGGAGGAAACTGAGGCAAACAGAAGTTAAGAGCCTTGCCCAAGATCGCACTAGAGCTAGTAAATGTCTGAAGAGGAATTTGAATTCAGGTCTTCTTGTCTCTAGTCTCATCCCTCGATTCACTGCTCCTCTCCACTGCCTCTTCTTCCTTAAAGTTTCTCATTCGTTATATGTTGCAGTCCTCTCAACACCTCCCGCGCATCTCTCTTTCTCTCCATGTGATATTCATTTCATTTCTTTCTTTGGAGACTATTTCATTCTGTGTCTGGCTGCCAGACAACAACCCAATGCTGGTAGAATGTTGGCACTAAAAAGCAGAGCCTTTGTTACCAGGGAAGCTGGTGTCCCTGAAGTCACAAAAATGGGGACGTTCAGGGCAAAGTCCAGTTGGAGAGGCATTCTCTGGGGCGGGGCGGTCTGCCGGTTGTTCCTGTTTGTGGACTGTGTTGTGATGGCTGGATGAAGCCTTGGAGCGTGGCGGAGCTTTCAGGAAGAGATCAGTGAGCTCTAAAAAGAGTGCACAACCATCCAGGCCAAGGAATGATCAGGTAGAGGAAGAGAGTCTCATTAAACTATGAGCTCCTTGACAGTGGAGACTCTCTTTTGCATCCCCTGCACTTACTTAGCACAGTGCCTGGCAAATAGTAGGTGCTGAATGTTTATCCATTCATTGATCTTGCCTCGATTGTGATGACATGCATTTGAATAGACAGTCTAGAGCACTTGTCTGTGTGTGTGTGTGTGTGTGTGTATGTGTATACACATACACTTCTATAAACATACCTATAGAGATAGATTTATATGTATATGTATGGGACACACAGTAGGTATGGACAACAAGTTAGACCTAAAATTGTGTCCTCTACTCCCTTGGAATCCAGAGTTGTCCATGTCGAAGAGATCTTTCATAGTCCCTGAATAGAATTTAATTTTCAGCTTTCTGCTCCCTGCAGTGTCTGATTTTTTTCCCTTTGTGCAGGGACTCCTGCTTCCAGGCTGGATATGATCTCGTGTTGGAGACAGGAGAAGCAGCATGGCGGCCCAAGGAAGGAGGCCCCAAAGGCTCTTATCCAGGTGAGCGAGTGACAGCCAGGCAGATGGGAGTCGTTGCATCTATCAGTTAGGTTGCTGCACCTTGGCAGTGGTATCCCTAGCTCCAAGAAAGCAGTGCTTTTCTCACTCTGATGGTTTACTTCTTACTGCATGGCCTTCCAAAAGCGTGAGCCACCTCCTAGCTCGAGCACTTCTGAAAAGTCACGTCCTTTCCCCAAAGCTCCTGTTGTTGTGGTGGTTCAGCCAGGCCCTTCTGTCCTCCACCGTCTCTCCAAGTCTGTCCGAGCTCACGTCCATTGTTTCCATGACCCTCTATCCATCCTTTGCCATCCCCTTTTCCTTTTGTCCTCCATCTTTTCCAACATCAGGGTTTTTTCCAGTAAGTCTCAGCTGCTCATTATATGGCCAGAGTATCTCTACTTCAGCTTCAGGATTTGACCTTCCAATGAATAACCTGAATTAATTTCTTTAAGTATCGACTGATTTGATCTCGTTGCTGTCCGAGGGACTCTCAAAAGTCTTCTCCAGCACCACCATTTGAAAGCATCAATTCTGGGGTACTCAAGTTTTCCTTATAGTCCAACTCTCACAGCCATACATTGCTACTGGAAAAACCCATAGTTTCGACTATGTAGACCTTTGTTGGCAAGGTGATGTCTCTGCTTTTTAGTCTGCTGTCCAGATTTGCCAAACCTTTTCTTCCAAGGAGCAAACGTCTTTTAATTTCATGGCTGCAGTCATCATCTGCAGTGATCTTTGAGCCCAAGAATGTAAAATCTGACACTTCTTCCCTTTCTTTTCCCTCTGTTTGCCAGGAAATGATGGGACCAGTTGCCAAGATCTTGGTCTTTTTTTTTTTTTTTTAATGTTAAGCTTCAAGCCAGCTTTTGCACTCTCCTCTTTCACCCTCTTCACTTTCTGCCATCAGAGTGGCATCATCTACGTATCTGAGATTGTTGGTGTTTCTCTCAGCAACCTTGATTCCAGCTTTTGATTTGTCCAGCCTGGCATTTTGCCTGATGTCCTCTGCATATAAGTTAAATAAGGTGTCAGTATACATCCTTGTACTCTTTTTCCAAACCTAAACCGATCAGTTGTTCCGTGTTCGGTTCTAACTGTTACTTCTTGACCCACATACAGGTTCCTCGGGAGACAAGATGATCTGGTCCTCCCATCTCTTTGAGGACTTGCCGCATTTTGTTCTGATCCACACAGTCAAAGGCTTTAGTGCAGTCAATGAAGCAGAAGCAGATGTTTTTCTGGAACTCCCTTGCTCTCTCCATAATCAGCGAATGTTGGCAATTTGGTCTCTAGTTCCTCTGCCTCTTCACAAACCAGCCTGCTGCTCTGGTAGCTCTTGGTTCACATGTTGCTGAAGCCTAGCTTGCAGAATCTTAAGCTTAACCTTGCTGGCAGGTGAAATGAGTGGAATTGGGGCAGCAAGGTGGTGCAGTGGATAGAGCACCAGCCCTGGCTTCAGGAGGACCTGTGTTCAAATCTGACCTCAGACACATAACATTCACTGGCTGTGTGACCCTGGGCAAGTCACTTAACCCCGATTGCCTCACCAAAAAAAAAAAAAAAGGAAAGAAAGAAAAAGAGTAGAATTGTTCAGTAATTTCAACATTCCTTGGCATTGCCCTTCTTTGGGATTAGAATGTCAACGGATCTTTTCTATTCCAGTGGCCACTGCTGAGTTTTCCAAATTTGCATATCGAGTACTTTAACAGCATCATCTTTTAGGTATTAAATAGCTCAGCGGGAATTCCATCTCCACCACCAGCCTTATTGTTAGCAATGCTTCCTGAGGCCCACCTGACGTCATTCTCCAGGATGTCTGGCTCTCGATCAGTGACCTCACCATTGTGGTTATTGTGATGTTAAGGTCTTTCTTGTCTAGTTCTTTTGTGTATTCTTGCCACCTCTTCTTAATCTCTTCTACTTCTGTTAAGTCCTTACCATTTTTGTCTTTTCTCGCGCCCATTTTTGGATGAAACATTCCCTTGATTATCTCTAATTTTTTTTGAAGAGAAAAATCTTATTTCTCCTTGCTCTTTTCTGGAATTCTGTATTCAGATGGGTGTATCTTTCCCTTTTTCCTTTCCCTTTTGGTTTCCTTCTTTCTTCAGCTATTTGTGAAGCCTCGTCAGAAAGCTATTTTACTTTTTCCTCTTCTTTTTCTTTGGAATATTTTTTGTTACTGCCTCCTGTACAATATTGAGAATCTCTGTCCTTAGTTCTTTAGGTACTCTGTCTACCAGATCTAATGCCTTAAATCAATCAATTTCCTCCATAGCTCCACCAGTATTAAATTTTATAGCTTTCCCTTTTAATTTAATTGATTTCATATTGTATCTCAGAGCTTTTAATTTAGATTTTTAAATTTATTGTAAAGTTTGAAGTTTCCTTGTTAATTCTACTAGTCTGTGTTTTTTAAAGTAATTTTATGTTTTTCTATTTTGTTGATTTCATTCGTTTGAATATCACTTCATTATCAGCTGTATCCTTCTCCCTTCTCTGTGTAAACAAGCTCTCCCTTGTAACAGAGTATGAACAAAAGAGAAAAAAGGAAATAATGTTTGAACAAACCAACACATCTGAGTCTGAGAGTATATGTTATACTGCAACCATAGTTTTCTACCTTTTGTGTGGGATGCGACCTAAAAAAAAAAACACTTAGAGGTATCTCAAGGTAGGAACAGAAAGTTTATTTCAATTCTAGAGAATGGGGTGTTCTTCCACCAGTATGCTTCTGATGAAGGGATACAAAGTACAGAAGCAGAAAGCCAGATTAAGTAACCTTAACAGGGAGATTCCGCCTCCCACCAACTGACCAATATTTTGGCTCACAATCTAAACACGAAAATCTACCCCCAGAGACAGGGAACAAAGAAACAACATACATATCCATCAGCTTAGTTTGCTGCCAAAATGAAACATTTAGAATGTGCAATCAAGCTAGACGCTGCTGTGGCAAGGTCACCATGACCGGAATGTAACAACAGAATACGGGGGGTTTCAGGCTTGACAGTCTTTAACTACTGATGTAAGACTGGGAGAAAAGGGGAACTATGGAAATCTATACTAAATCTATACTTATCCTATTCTGCTTCCTGAAATTATCTCCAAATTCAGGATAGTCTTATCCCAAACCTTAATTACACTGAGAAGTCTTCATAGGGACATCCCATTCACTTTGCAAAAAAGTAAGGGGAGGTATATTATCTCCTGTCTTCTTTGGGACCAAGCTTGGTCATTATATCGTATTAAATTCACTTTTTTTGTTATTTACATTTATATTATTATTAAGTTGATTAGTTGTGTCTTTCTCTTTGTGACCCCATTTGGAGTTTTCTTGGCAACGATACCGGAGCAGTTTGCTATTTCTTTCTCTAGCTCATTTTACAGTTGAGGAACTGAGGCAGATAGAGTTAAGTGATTTGCCAAGGGTCACATAGCTAGTAAGTGTCTAAGGCTTGATTTGAACTCAGGTCCTCCTGACTTCAGGGCCTTCATTCTATCCACTGCACCACCTAAGGGCCCACACTTTTATATTGTATTCAGTTTATATATTGTTTTTCTGGCTTATTTCATGCTATGACAATTCATGTAAGTCTTTTCTGAATTTTTTATGTTCATCGTATCTTAATATGAAGTAGTAATAAATAATCCATCACATTTATGTACAGTGATTTGTTAAGCCATGTTTAATTGATGGATATCTACTTTGTTTCTAGTTCTTTGCTTACTTGTGAAATGCTCTTATGAATAATTTATTGTATATGGAATCTTTCCCTCTGGCTTTGACCTCCTAGGTATATGTAAACGTAACAGGTATTGAAAAGCCATCAAAACATACCTAACATAAGGTAGTTCTCTGGGTCAGAGGGCATGGATATTTTAACCATCTTCTGAGCATAATTTCAAATTACTTTTAAAAATGGTTGGACTGTTTCTTCATCCTGATCTTTTTCGTGTGATTCCTTTGCTGATCATGCCCAGTTAGAGACAGTGTTGTGAGGATAAAGCCATAGACCTTCTCCCCTCTGAAGAGAACTTGGCCTGTTATTAGATATACTAAATTACTAAATGTAATTCATGTAGTCCTAGACAGCAAGGTGCTCACTTACATTATCCTCAACTGCATGGCTAGAATTTTCCTGTTTGCTCTACCTGGTTCAAATTGAGTGTCATTCTCATTACCAGAAGAGACTGAACTAGACTGTGGTCTGAAGAAGGTTCCTTTCTCTCAGCCCAAGAGATGTTTGTCTCTTCCAGATTCCCTTAGTGAAGACACCAAGTTTGAAACCAAGGACTCTAGCCTGATTCAGGATGTTTTTGTGGCAACGTCATCGAAGAAAACAATGCCAAATTAAATTGCTTGGTATTTTAACATGAAAGACTCCAGGGAATGTGAAATTAATTCACACAAACACATGGGCAACCAGGAGAGACAGTCCAGACAAGTAACAATCACTTATAGAAGAAATTTAAATAAAACAATTGTACCTCAATATAATACACGTGAGAGAAGTTTTAGTCTGCCGTCAGTCTCTGCGCTCTGGAGAGGGACTATTAGGAAAAGCTTCCTAAGTGTAAAACTGTTGGAAAGAGCATCACAGATTCTTTAGGCCTCATTACGTGTAATGCGTTCTCCTTAGGGAAGAACCTTCCCAAGTGCAGCAAATTCAGGAAGCCCTTCAGTTACCACTCACACCTAATTAAATATCATAGAGAGCAGGCTGGAGAGAAGTTACACAAAGAGAAGTAACCTTTGGCAGAAAATCAAATTTTACTGGACACCAGAGGATTCATCCTGGAAAGAAACTTTCTAAGAAGAATAAATATTGGAAAGCCTACAGCTGCCAGGGAAGGTTGATTAAACATGAGAGAGTTAATGACATGGTGAAACCCTTTGAATGTAATGAATGTGGGAAAGAATTCAGCCTGAGGGGATCCCTCATTTCTCATCAGAGGATTCATAGGAGAGTGAAACCTTTTGAATGCAATGAATGTGGGAAAACCTTCAGTATAAGGGGAAGCCTGAACAGACATCAAGGAATCCATGCGGGAGAAAAACCTTTTGTATGTAATCAATGTGGGAAAGCATTCAATATTAAGGAAAGCTTGAATAGACATCAGAGAACTCATACTGGAGTGAAACTCTTTGTATGTAGTGAATGTGGGAAAGCCTTCAGTACAAGAGGAAGTCTTAATAGACATTAGAAAATTCATACTAGATTGAAACTCTTTGAATGTGGGGAATGTGGAAAAGCCTTCTACAAGAGAGGAAGGCTTATTATACATCAGAAAACACATACTAAACTTAAACTCTTTATATGTAATGAATGTGGAAAAGATTTCAGACAGAGAGCAGACCTAATTTACCATCAGAGAACTCATACTGGAGAAAAACCCTTTGTTTGTAATCAATGTGAGAAAGGGTTCAGGAGAGCAGACCTCAATAGCCATCAGAGAACTCATACTGGAGAGAAGTCTTTTGAATGTAGTGAATGTGGAAAGTCCTTTAGCCAGAGAGCACACCTCTTTATCATCAAAGAACTCATACTGGAGAGAAACCATTTGAATGTAATGAATGTGGGAAAGCATTTTGCAGAGGAGAAAACTTATACATCAGAAAACACGCACTAGACTAAAAGCCTTTGAATGTAATGAATATGGGAAGGCTTTTAGGCAAAAGGCACACCTCATTTATCATCAGAGGACTCATAGTAGAGAGAGACCTTTTGAATGTAGTGAATGTGGAAAAGCCTTCAGTGAGAATAAAATGCTCAAAACCCATCAAGGAACTCATACTGGAGTCAAAACCTTTGAATGCAATGAATGTGGGAAACATTTCAGGCAGAGGACGAACCTTATTACCCATCAGAGAACTCATACTGGGGAGGAATACTCTGAATGTGATGAATGTGGGAAAGCCTTCTTTAAGAGAAGAAGGCTTATTATACATCAGAAAACACATACTAAACTCAAACCCTTTGTGTGTAATGAATATGGGAAAGCTTTCAGCCAGAGTGGAGCTCTTATTGGCCGTAACAGAACTCGTACTGGAGAGAAGCCCTTTGCATGTAATGAATGTGGGAAAGCTTTCAGCTGGAAAACAAGCCTTATTATTCATCAGAGGACTCATGCTGGAGAGAAAGCCTTATAATGCATGAATGTGGGGAAAGTCTTAAGCAATTGCATTTAAAAGCCATCAAAGAACTCAAAAGAATTTACACCAGAGAAGAGGCCTTTGTAGTGAGTATAGGAAGGGCTTCAGCTGGAAGGAAGACTTGTTACATGTAGAAAACTCATACTGGAGAAAAATCTTCTGATTATAACGAATGGAAAAGGCTTCATCAAGACCTCATGCTGGAGAGAATGGAATCCAGTGAATCAATCAAGTATTAAGTGCTTACAACAATGTCAGACAATATGCTAAATAGTGGGGATACAGAGGTAAAAGAGATTTAGTCCTTTCCCTCAAAGAGTTTACATTCTAATGCGGGAGACAGCATGTGGATGTGTAAGCCTGTATGTGGCATGTACAAACAAATGCAAGTTAGTTTAGGGAGGGTGCCAGTGACTGGGAGACCTAAGAATCCATGTAATAAGGTAGTACTTGAGCTGACACTTGAAGGAAATAGGAATTCTAGGGGTGGAGGTGAAGAGGAAGTGAATTTTAGGCATGGAGAGGAGCCAGCCTGAAGACTCAGAGACAAGAGATAGAATAACCCAATATAGCAGCATTGGAAAGTTTGAGAAGGTGAGTAACGTGTAAGATTGGAAAGGTGAAAAGGGATCAGAATGTAAAAGATTTAATGTCAAACAGGAGAATTTATTTGGTAATGATAGCTGGCATTGATATAGCACTTAAAGTGCTTTATAAATGATGGGGTACGGGCCCAAGCTGAGACCTTTGCCCCTCACCCCAAAAAGAATTTGGGTCTATGGGCCCCAGAAAACCCTTGAACTTTCTTTGACTCATTTCTTTAAGGAAGTCTCTAGCAGTTACCTGAAGCTATAATTCTAAATCCAATCTCCCAATTCTTTGTTACCCTAATTAAGCCTAGCCTTCCATTGTCTATTACAGGATGGGGGAGCCCCCCTACTTCCCATCCTTGATCCTGTCCAGATCCCATTCAACCTCCCAGTCACTCTCATGCAGATCCTCCCTAGACCCTGCAGACACCCCAGCTTACTAGCCACTCCTATCAGGACACCCCTTCTCCAGCTCCTTCTTCAATCACCCCAAACTACTTGGCCACCCCTAGATCCCTCCCGTAGTCTTTCTGTATATAAGATCCATCCTGGCTCCCATTTAGAGACTGAGACTTCCTCATGCCCATTCATCCTTAGGAGTGTCACAAATGTTTAGATTCCTTAAGAGTCTGGCCAATATGGTGGATCTTTAATAAACCTTGTCTTTGACTGAAAGAAGGCTTCGGTCAAATTCATTCAGGCAGGACCCACGTGTTGTGAGTTTGGGGTCACAGCACCCCTAACATCTGAACCTCAACAGAAATATCTCATTTTATCTTCACAACACTGGAAGGTAGGTGTTATCATTACTCCTTGCTTTATAGATGAGGAAACGAAGGCAGACTGAGGTTAAGTGACTTGCTCAGGGTCACACAGCTAGTAAGTGTCTGAAGCTAGTGTTGAAATTCAGGTCTTCCCGACTTCAGATCCAGTGCTCTATCCACTGTGCACCTACTTGAGTCATTAGGGAGCTGCCGGAGTTTAGGGGGGGTTTGGGAGAAAAGAAAAGTAGTTACGTGATCAGACTGAGTTGTTTTCAAGGTTGTGTAGAGGATGCATTGGAGTGTGGAGAAACAGTGCAGGGACACCAGTCATGAAGTTATTGCAGTATGGTTGCAAGGTGACGAAAGTATGCATTAGGATGTTGTCTGTGTGAGTGGAGAGAAGGGGATGTATATGAAGACACTGCAAAGATAAAAATGACAGCTTGACAATCAACTTGCTTTGTGGGGTGAGTACGAGTGCAGAGCAAGGGAAGACAACATTTTGAGCCCAGGTGAGTAGGAGAATGATGATGCCCTGATCAGTTATAGAAAAGTTGGGGAGAAATGAGGATTTTGGGGGGAGGTGTAATAAGAAGGTTTGTTTTGGACATGTTGGGTTTGAGATGCCTATAGGACATTCATTTGGAAATGTTCAGTACCTGGGTCAGGATATAGGGCAAGAGCTAAGGAGAAAGACCAGGCAGGACCTATAGATTGGAGCTTCATCTGAATACAAATGATATTTGAATCAATGGGAACTGTGTAGAGTGAAAAGAGAAGGCCAAGATAAGTCTTGGGGTACATACTCAGTGGTCATGATGTGGAAAATGGATCAGCAGGGGAAACTGAGAAGAAGCAGTTATACAGGTAAGAGAATTTGGAGAGAACAGTGTCATGAAAACCCAAAGATGATAGAATATTCAAGAGGAGAGTGGTCAGCAGTATCAGATGCTAAAGAGAGATCAAAGAAGATGGAGAAGAGGCCATTTACTTTGACAAGCGATCATTGGTAACTTTGGAAAGAACGGTTGCAATTAAGAAATTGAAATCAGAAGTCTTTATACAGAGGGTTGAGGAGAGTGAGAGGAGAGGACTTGGAGGCCCTGAGAACAGACAGATTTTTCCAAGTTGTTTTGCCAAAAAAGAAAAGAGATACATGACAATAGCAGAGCTGCTGATGCCTTGTGAATGTTAATTGTGCTGCGTTTGTAGGCAACAAGGAAGGAACTAGTGGATAAGGAGAATGAGTGAGTGTGGGAAAGTCTTCAGTGATTGAAGAAAGCTTATTAGAGAACTGATATTGAGGAAAAAAACCTTTTGAGTCATATAGCAAAGCAGGTTATATTAAAGTAGATGATATTTGATTAGAGAATGACTAAACAAATTCTGATACATGAATATAATGGAATATTCCATGGTGCAAGAAATAATGCAGAGGGGCAGCTAGGTGGCACAGTGGATAGAGCACTGGCCCTGGAGTCAGGAGGACCTGAGTTCAAATCCAGTCTCAGACACTAGCTAGCTGTGTGACCCTGGGCAAGTCACTTAACCCCCATTGCCTTCAAAATTTTTTAAAAAAAGAAATAACAGAATTAAAAGAAACATGGAAAGATGTGAAAAAGAAGAAATAAGAAAACAATTTATGTAAGAGTTACACCAACATAAACAGAAACAACAAAAAACCCCTGAATTCTGTGTAATTATAATGACCAGTTTGACCCCAAGAGAATGAAAGAATGTAACTCTCTCACCTAGCAAGGGAGGGAGACTATGGATAGTTAACATTGCATGACTCTCTGACCGTCTTCATGCCATGTTTCTTTGCTCCATCTTCTCATTTTCTGTCCTAGGACCAGGAAATATAAGTCAATCAGTTGCACTATGGCTCTGCTATATCTATGACTTTTCAGAACCAATTATGCCTCCCTGACCACCATTCTCCATATATTGCCTTTGCATGTTAGAATGAAAGCTCCTTGAGGACAGGTACAGTCTTTTTGTATTTTTATCCCTAATGCTTAGTGCAGTGCCTGGCAAGTAATAAGTGTTTAATAAATGTTTGTGGGTTTTTTTTTCATTCATTCATTGCATATATTATAAAGCTTGCTAGATGTGGTAATGGACTAGAAGTACAGAATGAGATACCCTTTTCCAGGAATAGCATTGTGTAATTTGTTTTGTTAAACTGTACTTGTTATAAGGAGGACTTTTACTGGCAGGGATGGGCGTAAGAGGGATTGGGTGAATTTTGATGCAAAAAAAAAAAACTAGAAAAGAGCAAAAGAACATTCAAAAGGTGACAGAGATATTCATAGCAGTGGTGGTACTGTCCAGCTAAATTAAATATATACTCTTTTTTTTAAAGCTGTGCATAATAAAGATTCATGGTTTCATATATGATCCTCTTTCTGGTTTTTGTATATTGAAATTGAAATGTGTATTGAAATGTTTGTTGTTCATGTTAAGTTCATAATAAAAAAATAGGGGCAGCTAGGTGGCACAACGGAGAGAGCACTGGCCCTAGAGTCAGGAGGACCTGAGGTCAAATCCGGCCTTAGACACATAAGCTGTGTGACCCTGGGCAAGTCACTTAACCCCATTGCCTAGCCAAAAAAAACCAAAACAAACAAAAAACGTAATAAAAAAAATTGAATTCCTAATTTTCCCTCTTTGTTACAAAGGATGGCTTTCTGTGTTAGGTATGGAAAAGGTGCTATGAAATTAAATAGCTATAAAAGCTTGTGAAATCAATCAAGTTATATTTTAAGTACCCTTTTTTTTTTTTGGTAAGTGTCAGAGATACAAGTACAAAGAATGAAATTCCCTGTTAGAAATTAGGTCATAGTCTTATATGGGAGACAAGTGTATATACATATATATGTCTATATATATACATATATACATACCTATATCTATATCTATATCTATATTTATATCTATCTATCTATCTATCTATATATATATATATATATAAATAACAGTGGGAATAATGTCCAGTAAGGCTGGAAAGGTAGGTTAAGGCCAGGTTGTATAGGGTTTTAAAAGCTAAAGGAAGAGTTTATTCTGGAGGCAGTCGGAAGCCACTGCATTTGTTTGAGTAGAGGAGTGATGTGGTCAGATCTGGGGTTAAGGAAAATCACTTAGCAGCAATGTGTAGAATGGGACGGAGTGGTGAGAAACTTGAAGTAGGCCATGTAGAAGACTTGCAGTGATCTAGGTGAAAGGAGGAAGGCATTAACTAAGATGGTAACTGTGAGTCAAGAGAAGTAGTTGGATGTAAGGGAAATTGTGTAGGTACAACAAGATTTAGCAACTGGTTATGTGGAGTAAGAAAGAGTCAAGCGTATCAAGTTGAAAAATAAGATTTTGGAAGGGTAGTGGTACCTTTGACAGAAATAGGGAAGTTTGGAAGAGGGAAGGGTTTAGGGTCAAAGATAATAAGTGTTGAGCATGTTGAGTCTAAGCTGTTTCTGGGACATGTAGTTTGAAATGTCTGAGAGGCAGTTGGTGATACGGTTCTGCAGCTTAGGGAAGAGACGGCTGAATATGGAAAATCATCTGCATGGACTTGATAGTTAAACCCATGGAAGCTAGTGAGGTTACCAAGAGAGACAGTATAGAGGGAAAAGAGAAAAAGGCCTAGGACAGAACCTGGGTGAGCACCCACAGTTAGAGGATGTGACATAAAGAAGACTGAGCAATAATCAGAAAGGGAGGTGGTGAACCAGGAGAGATTAGCATAACAAAAACCCAGACAGTATCCAGGAGGAGAACATGGGCAATAGTTTGAATTGCAACAACTAGGTTGAGAAAGGATAAGGATTAAGCAAAGACCATCAGATTCAACAACTAAGATCATTGGTTACCGTGGAGAAGGCAATTTCAGTTGAGTTATAAGGTTGAAACATTTTTTAAAAATCACATCTTCAAAACAAAAGATTGCACTGACCTGAATTTCTTTTTTTCTTTCTTTCCTTCCTTCCTTTCAGGGTCATTAACTAGAAGATCATTAGCATATGATGGATAAAACTTAGGTTCTGGCGAAGCAATTGATGAAGTCTCATGTTACTGCTCATAGGACTGAGCTAGACAACAGTACAATTAAATAGATTCCACATTGTGTTTAAGGTCAATTTGATATGTTATATTGAAAGACTTGCAGTAGAAAGGTCCAGGGGTCTGTGCTGTTCTAGTAATTTTATAAGTGACTTGGATGAAAACATAACTGAACCTGGCTTATCCAATTTTCAGATGACACAAATCTGGTAGGGGTAGGTACCGTAACTGTTGATAGGGTCTGGAATAGCAGGCTAAATTTCAAAGGATAAAATTTAGTAAGGATAACTGTTATGTCTTGCACTTGGGTTTTTAAAAATCTTCATAATTCCAAGATGGGGTTTAGGGGGAGGGTGAAAGTTTGGTTCAACAGCAATTGGACCAAGATTTGGGCTTTCAAATCTCAATATAAGTCAGTAGCATAATGTAGCAACCCAAAAAGCCCTAAGGCATTCTTGGAGGGCCTTAAGAGAGTTATATTTTCCAGGAATGAGCAAGTTTCACCACCCTCTGCCCTAGTTCAGCCATAGCCATGGGTGTTCAGTGCTGGGCAACAGCGGGGCATTGCTGGGCCATTTTTTTTTCTAAGGAGAGCAGCCCAGGGTTGTTTAGCCTGGAGAGAACACCCAAGAGGAACATTATAGCCATCTTCAAGTATCTGAAGGGCTGTCATGTGAAGAAAGAATTAGAATGATCCTGCTTGGCACCCAAAGGCAGTATTAGGAACAGTGGGTGTGAGTTTCAAAGGAGGAACTTTAGAGTGGATGTTTAAAAAAACACAACAAAGAACCTTCTTAGAAAAAGCTATCTCTGTAAGGCCCTTTTTATATGGGCTAGTTAATGGGAAAAGGTGCTTTTGTATAAAGGAAGAGATTTGTATTAATTGTCAAAGGGTGTGGGGCATTGCCCCTCTTGTGGATAAACATTTTTATATTTGAGTAGAAAAAGAACTGTGTTTTAATATAAACTATGTGCATGGAGAAACAGCTTTCAGGTGGGATTATGGATAGTTGTGGAGAGAAAATCATCTTTTTGCCAACAAAGTGGAGTGAGGCCTCACTTGTGTGGAACAATTTACCAGAACAAAGAGGTGGATAATGACCTTTTTATTTACTAAAATCTAGAGCAATGTGAATGTGAAGAAGGATTCTCTAGCAGGGCAATAAAGAGACCGACTGCCTTGTTGGAGATTTCAGAGCTGAAGGTTGAAGGATACCTCGCCCAATGTGCATATGTGTATTTTACCACTACAGTGGGGAAATGAGGCATCATAGAAACATTTGGAGGCTGAGGTGCGATTGGAAAATGACTCTAGATTTGATAGAAATTGGGGGAGCTGTAGCTTTTTTGATTAAAAGGAGACTCCCTGAGGCTCTCCTTTTAAGCCACTGAATAGAACCACCAAAGGGCAACAGCAGACAGCAGTCACACAGCTGTGAAGCTAAAGCTGCTGGGTGGGAGCTATGACCTTTCAAAGGAAGCAAGTGAGAAAAGTCAGCTGAGCAACTGCTGGTTGTTGGGAGAGTGACGTCCTTGGCCTCCACAGAGAGCCACCTGGTAGGAGACATAAAGGATGCTTGCCCTCTGCTGCCACCGCTGGCCCTCGGAAGAAAAGCAGAAGGGGTCTTGTCGGGGCTGTGGTATCCTGTCCTGGAGCTGGCTCAGAGTCAGCTTGGTTCTGATTGGACGGCGCAGCTTCCAGCTGAGTAGGTAACTGACTGGGCTGGTCTATGTACCTCAGAGGAAGCCAGTCTGATTAGTTTGCCAGTTCTCTGGCTTACAAAGAGCTAAAAAGAGAAATGGAACACTTTCTAAACGCCGTGTGTAAGAGTGGGGGTTAATTGGAAGGCTTTTAAAGACTGTTCAAGCAGAGATGAGATTTCCCCAGCAGAAAGCTAGGGATGGTCAGAGAGGGAGCAGAGATGCAGTCTCACTCCCCTGCTGCAGATGTTCCTGAATGGTCCTGTTAGCGTGTACCCATTCTTCGCCAGAGCTATTGAGTGCATTGGTGGACGTGTGATCTGGGTTTATAACTGTACTTTATTGTTAACTTATCATTGTTTTAAAATACAGGGTGTCCCAAAAACACCCTGCATTCGTTCAGTTGTGTCCCACTCCTTGTAACCCTTTTCAGGGTTTTCTTGGCAAAGATCCTGGAGCAGTTGGCTATTTCATTCTCCAGCTCATTTTACAGATGAGGAAACTGAGGCAAAGAGGGTCAAGTGACTTGCCTAGGATCACACAGCCAGTGAGTGTCTTAGGCTGAATTTGAACTCGGGAAGATGAGTCTTTTTGACTCCAGGCCTGGCACTCTATCCACAGCACCACCATACTACTCCTGACACTTCTTTTTCCTTATTAAGTAAATGGTTGTGGTTGATATCAAAGTGTCATAATCATGAGTGGCGGATTGTGTCGATAGAAAACCCATTTGCAGGAGGGGGTCAGAAATCAGAGTGAGGAGTAGGGGAGGGTATTTCTCTTGGACAGGGTCCCCCCAGGACCTTGAGTGTAACTATCTTGTGTGTGGAGGGGGGTGGCACCTCAATTTACCTCCTTACTCTGGAGGGGCCTGGAACACCCCCGAGACACCCCCCCCAATAGGCGCCGGTTACACTAACGAAGGTGTCCTAGTGTGGAATGAATGGGGAGCTTCGGGCGGGAGTGGGGCCTTCACTGGAGTCTTCAGACCAAGGCCGAGCACGTGTTGGGCATGCTGGGCTTCCTGGGGGGCAGTGCCTGGAAGGCCGCGGGCCACACCCACGCCTCCTCGGGGATCCAGCCCCGCCCTGCCCTCGCTTTACAACTCTCTACGGGCCCACGTAAAAACACCCCGATTTGGGGGTGTTGTCACCCCACTGGCACCACCAGGCCGCGATGGGCGGCTTCTCGGAGCTCTAACCACTCACCCCTGCCCCTAACTCCCCTGTCTCCCAGTCCCCTAGGCCGCCCCATTCTGGCACGACCCGCTGCAGGGTAACCCGAAGCTGCCCCTGTCCATCTTCTGCGCAGGCGCAGAGGCTCAGAAGTTTGGCGAGGACCGCAGAACCTTCTGGGAATTGGAGTTCTCTGCGGCGCGTGCGCAGTGCTGCCCAGCGGGTTTCTCCCTGCTTCCGGACTCCATTTCCCAGAATCTACACTGAGTTCCCACTAGCTCTTCATATGCGGACTGATGCAGAACACAATGCATTATGGGAATGGCACTGCCAGAAAACTAAATGCGAGGCGGCCTCTGTCCGGCGCCTGAGGCACGAGTTCCACCCAGGCTTGGGGCGGCAGCTGCAGGGGCCGAGCGCGTGAGTGAAGGAAGGGAGCGCGCACGCGCGGCGCGCCCCCGCAGGGAGGGACGAGTGCGCATGCGCCCTCCAACTTCCAGTTCCCCTGCCTGGGCTTTGAGGGCTGAGGCCACGGGTGGGGGAAGGATGTGTGGGAGGGTCCACGCCTGTGAGTGTGCACGTGTGAAAGAAGATGTCTGAAGTGTTTGAGGATGGTGTTGGCGAGGCACGTTCGTGTGTGCACGTGGGGGGTGTGCCCACGCGTGCCCGTCCCCTCCCGCAGCCCTGTGGTCTCTTCACTGCGAGAGCTTCCTCCCTGCCCCGCCCCCCCATCCTCCCTCCTTCTCTGCTCCTTTGCTCTGGGATGCGAGCCCCTCCACGTGACTTTGAGCCCACGCCCCCACGCGTCCCCTTCCTCGGGGTCTTGGTCTCCACGCACGTCTTAGGAGAGTTGGGCTTTGTTTTTCAAGTAAAGGGTTTTTATTAACCCATCCTTCCAGCAACGCCCCCCCCCCCATTAAGCCAGTTTTAAAAATCAGTCCCCATCTCCACGGTCCAGTAGAACACAGCCCGCGTGGCCGTGGCCGAAAGGCGTGGCTCCACCTCCTGGGAAGTGCGTGGGCACGTGGGCCATCGGCTGCGTGGCTTCCTCTGACGTTGGCCGTTTCACCCACGCCCCCCCCAGGAGGACGCCCCACTCAGCGCCCGTGTTGGTGCCCTTGTCCCCTTCCCGTGACGCCTCCACAGGCAGCTGGCCAAGGTGCTGAAGCGCTCCCGGCGTGGGTCCGCGAGCTTCCTGGTGATCCACGCCTCCGCCACGCCTTTGGCGTCTTCGGCAGTCACCGAGATGGGTGTGGGGGAGAACCTCCAAGTTCCTTTAATTTGTGTTTCTCCAATTATTCGTGATTTTGAGCACTTTTTCATATAATTGTTGATAAGGAAATGGATAAGCATCTCTTACGTGTGCACTATGTGCCAGAGACTGTGCTAAGCAAATTACAAATGTTATCGCATTCAGCCCTGGTAGGAGCTTTTATTAGCCCCATTTTACAGTTGAGGAAAGGGATGCACCCCGAGGTGAAGTGCCCAGGGTCACACAGCTGCTGAGTGTGGGAGGCTGAACTCTGGTCTTCCTGACTCCAGGCCCAGGGCTGTATCCACTGCACCACCCAACAGCCACTGCCCGTGGCTTAGATTTCTTCCTTTGAAAACTGCCCATTCGCACTTTGACCATTTATCTGTCGGGATTATTTAATGGTTCTTTGTCTTATATATTTTAATAAGTTCTTTAAATATCTTAGAAATTTGACATTTTTCAAAGAAACTTGTTACAAAGATTTTCCCCCACTTAACCTATTTCCTTTCTAATTTTAACAATGTTCCATTTATGCCATAGCTTTTAAATTTCATATAATCACGTGTCCTTTTTGTCTTGTGGGATCCTATCACTTGCTTAGTCATGAACTCTTCACCAGCTATAGATTTGGAAGGTAATTTCTTCCTTGATCCTCTGATTTATTTTTTATGTTATTCTTCATATCTAAGTCCTGTAGATATATGGAGCTTAAAGGGCAGAGCCAAGATGGCGTAGGGGAAGCAGTGACTTGCTAGAGCTCTCCTCCAGACCCCTCCAAAGACCTATAAAAAATGACTCTAAACAAATTCTAAAGCAGCAGAACCCACAAAAAAACAGAGTAAAACAAATTTCCAGCCCAAGACAACCTGGATGGCTGATCGGAAAGGCATATCTCGCTGGGCTGGGAGAGGAGCGCAGTTCACATGGGCACGCAGGCCGCAGCAACCCTGGAGCAGGCCTCAGAGGACTGAATCACAGGCAGCTGTGGCAGTTTCCAGACTTCTCAACACAGGAACTCCAAAGACAACTTAAAAGGTCAGTGGGAAAAGTCTGTGACTGAGGTGAGAGAAGAAGCTAGGTCTCACCAGCAAGTCCAGAGTGTGCCCTCGGGGCAGCGGCTGCCTTTTGAGCTTCCAGCCCACAGACTGAAGGGGAATAGAGTGGCTGATCAGAGAGGGATTGCAGGGATCTCTTTGCCAGGGCTGAGGCAGGAATCTCTTGCTCTGCCCGTGCTTGGATCTGAATCACAGTTCTGAGGGGCGGTCCTGGGGCAAGGAGGAGCGCTGGTGCGGTGGAGCTTGTTGTGGCGGTGGAGAGGAAACACCTCACCCCTTATCATAGCACCTTGGAAGAACTGACACTTTTGAGGTCCCTAGAATTATCTCTGAAAACAGCTGTACAAACCCCCAAAGCTTGGGACAGTACATTCTCCACATTGGAAACAGACTTTTACCTTAACAAAGAGTTTAAAACTCAAGTAATTGTCCGGGATCATGAGCAAGCAGTGCAAAAAGAGTCAGACTATATTATCTTACTTTGGTGACAAAGAAGATCAAAACATACAACCAGAAGAAGACAACAAAGCCAAAGCTCCTACATCCAAAGCCTCCAAGAAAAATATGAATCAGTCCCAGGCCTTGGAAGAGCTCAAAGGGATTTTGAGAAGCAAGTAAGAGAAGTAGAGGAAAAACTGAGAGTGATGCAAGAAAATCATGAAAAACAAGTCAGCAGCTTGCTAAAGGAGACCCCAAAAATTACTGAAGAAAATAACACTTTAAAAAATAGCCTAACCCAAATGGCATAAGAGGTCCAAAAAGCCAATGAGGAGAAGAATGCCCTAAAAAGCAAAATTGGACAAATGGAAAAGGAAGTCCAAAAGATTACTGAAGAAAATATTTCCTTAAAAATTAGAATAGATATTTGGAGCTTAGAAGGTGTTGGTCTAAGCCTACTGTATGCCAGACTGCTTTCCAATTTTGTCAGCAGCTTTTGTCAAATAGTGAATCCTTCCCCCAGTAACTGGGGTCTCTGGATTCATCAAACACTATATTCCATATTTATTTACTTGTCAATGTTGTATACCTAATCTGTTCCACTGATCCTCCCTCTCTCTCTCTCTCTCTCTCTCTCTCTCTCTCTCTCTCTCTCTCTCAGCATCAAATTGTTTTAATGCTCACTGCTTTGTAATACAGTTTGAGATCTAGTACCGATAGACTCCCCCATTCCTTCCCACTTAAAAAAATTTACCCTTGAGATTCACTCTTTCTGTTCCTCTCTAATAAATTTTATTATTTTTTCTAGATCTATAAAATTTTCTTTTGGGAGTTCGGTACAGCTCTGAAGAAGTAAATTAGGTAGTCTTGTCATTTTTGTATAATACTGCCTCAACCAACCCATGAGCAATTAATATTTCTCCAGTGATTTATCTTCATTTCTGCAAAGAAAAGTGTATTATAGTTAAGATTCACATAGTTCCTAGGTCCCTACACTTCCAAGTATCCTGAAGCTTCTGTAGTTTTTTTCATGGAATTTCCTTTTCTAGCTCTTCTTGCTGTGTTTTGTTGGTTCTAAGTTGGAATGCTGATGATTTATGTGGATTTATCTTATATCCTGCAACTTTACTGAAATTATTATTTCAATTCATTTTTGGTTGACTCGAGTTTTCTAAGTACACCATCCTCTCATCTGCAAAAAAAGCGACAATTTCATTGCTTCTTATTTCCTCAATTTCTTTTACTTATTACTGTAGGTAGCATTCCTAGTACTGTGTTGAGTAACAGTGATGATAAAAGGGATCCTTGCTTTACCTTTTATCTTACGGAAATGCCGTAATTTCATTACATACAGTGTTTACTCTTAGATTTACATAAATACTATTTATGTGCTGTATTAAGGAAAGGTCCATCTATTCCAATGATTTCTAGGGTTTTTAATAGACATGAGTGTTAGATTTTGTCCAAAAGCCTTTTCAGCACTACTGACATTGTATGTAGTTTTTTTATTATTTTTATTATTAACACGCTGTTATTTTTATAGTCTTCCTTATGTTGAATTAACTTTACATTTGTGATATAAACCCAACCATATCATACCTCCAGGCACATGATTGTCTATCCAAAGTGTCCTTTTTACCAGTCCTCATTCATGACACTCTTCCCTCCCTCCATGCTTGCGTTTGTGGTCTGACTGTCCCTCAGGCCTCAGAATCCCTCGTTTGCTACAAGGCTCAGGTAAAGCACTGTCTTTCACAGAAGCCTTTCTCCAACACTCAGCTGTTTGTACCTTTCCCCAATATTACCTTCTATTTGTTCTGTGTACATCTATATACGTACCTGTTCTCTCCTGGCCAGAATGTAAGCATCTGGAAGGCAGAGACTATTTTCACTTTCATCTTTGCATCCAGATCACTGCTTAGATTTTTCAGTCGTGTCTGACTGTTTGTGACCCCATTTGGGCTTTTCTGGGCAGAGATACTGGAGTGATTTGGCATTTCTTTCTCTGGCTCATTTTATAGATGAGGAAATGGAGGCAAACAGGGTTAAGTGACTTGCCCAGGGTCACACAACTAGTATGTGTCTGAGGCTGGATTTGAACTCAGGGAGAGTCTTCCTGACTCTAGACCCAGCATTCTATCCAGTATGCCACCTAGATGCTCATTGTATCCAGAACACCTGGCATTATGATTGGCACATAGGTTCATAGTAAATCCTTGTCGATAAATCTGAGTATATTCCTGGTGTAAGTGCATATAAATATAAATGGAAGAGTGGGTGATGGGGACTGTGTACCTATATGTATGCCTCTAAAGCAGGGGTGGGGAACCTGCAGCCTCAAGGCCACATGTGACCCTCTAGGTCCTCAAGTGTGGCCCTTTGACTGATTTGTGGCCTCAAGGCCACAGGTTCTCCACCCCTTTAGAGTCTAAAGGTTTGATGTGTGTGTGAGAGTACACTTGTTGTCTGGTGTGCATAGATCTGTGTATTGCCCATCTGCCCCACCCCATCTCTGCTTCTGCCCAGCAACTCCAGCTGGGTCAGGGAAAGACACCTCGACAATTTTTTCTCTTTTGACGTCTTTGGCCACCTTGCTTTCTAGGGTAGTATGTGGTCCTGGGGCTTTGGCTGGTGTGGGCAGAGAAGGCACCAATAGGTAAAAGTTAGGAATTTAAAAAGCTTTGCCTTGGATCACTTTTTCTTAAGTTATACATCTTACTGGCAAAGCACTGGGCTATGGGAATGGGATCCAGTTGGAAAGGTGCTTTTATAGCTAAGAACATAAGATTGCTCTATATTTTAAAAGAAAGGGAAGAGTTTGTTTAAAAGGAACTATTTACAAAGTTTGTATTTTTATGTTTTGGTTTTGTTTTGGGTTTTTTTGGTGAGGCAATTGGGGTTAAGTAACTTGCCCAGGGTCACACAGCTAGTAAGTGTCAAGTGTCAAGTGTCAAGTGTCCGAGGCCGGATTTGAACTCAGGTCCTCCTGACTCCAAGGCCAGTACTCTATCCACTGCGCCACCTCGCTGCCTCAAAGTTTGTATTTTTAAAATAAAATTTAGTTAACTTAAATTTAAATTACAGTTAACTTTTAGTTTCTCTAATTTGATGAACATAAATATCCATTATTTTTGAGCATTCAGTAGATGTTATCCTTTTTAAAAAAATGCCCCTACATGATAACTTAATGTCGTCTGGGGAAATGGAGAGGTCCTTGACATTTCCACATCTTAGTGGCTAGCTCTTGGTCCATTTCTGTGGCCCCAAAATTCATCACCAGATAGCCATATTTCTGGTGCTTGCTGACTCTAGCAAGAGGTCTTAAGTCCTAAATTCCCACAGTGGGACACACACAGTGTTTTCCTTAATCTTCCTTTAATGATAGAAATTGATTTCACTCCCATTTGTACATTCAGGGTCTGTGGCTGGCTCAGAAGGCCCTGAGTTATGATGTGTGATTATGATATCTTGGCCTCTCCTGCTGCTGCCATCTTTCCTTTGGTATGAGTAGCTCTCATGCTTGGTGTGAGTAGTTCAGGGTGCCAGTGAGGCCCTCAGAGGCTCAGCCTTCAGTACCAGTTGGATAGTTACATGGATCTGGGCCCAAGAATGAAGGTCTCAGTTAAAGTGATCTTGCTTTTGAGTCCCCAGATCCCAGCTTTCTCAGAAGGTGAAGGTCTTGAAGGATATCCCCAGAAAAAGGAATGCAACTAGGAGAAGACTGCCCTGAGACCTTCTCCCACGGCTTTATGGCAGTATTTGATGGGAAGAAACTAGTGGTACAGTGATTCCTGCTCATCCCATCTGGACAGAGAAGACACGAGTGAAGCCAGAGCCAGGTTGGGTACCATGGAGAACTTGGCCCGAATGCCTGGGGAGAGAGGTGAGAATTACAGAAGTGTTGGGGGATTGGAATCCTGTCCAATGTAGGAAAGATTCCCTAAGAGAGCATTCCTGGTGGAGTGGAGCAAGAGGGCAGGGATGAGGAATTACAGCAGTCAACCCAGCTCGTTATTTCCATCACTTCACACCAGAACTCTCTGGCCTCTGAAGTGGTTTCTTCAATCAGTCTTAGTCAACAGTTGTTAAGCACTTTTGTTGTTGTTGAGTCATTTCAGTCGTGCCTGACTCTTCATGACACTGTGCCACCCAGCTGCCCTATTTTACATAATTAAAGTCCCTAGAAAGGTGGAATGAGTGTTCAGGATACCTAGTCAAAACATTTTCTTGACTTTGTCCAGCAGTCATTGACACCTTGGGGGAACAGAGTAAACCTAGATGGAGGAGGGTCTTGTGTGAGATTGACAGTGCAGAAGTGGTAGGAGGTGAGGGAGATCTGGGGAACTACACCTGCTAATGACCTCTTCCTCCTCCTGCAGACTCTGCACTTCTCCAAGGCCAGACTGGAGAGGAAGAGGAGGCCGTGGCTTTGGGGCTCCTCACGGCCAAGCTCCAGGTGAGTCGAGGTCTCTTCTCTTGCCTGTGCGTCATCTCATACCGGATTATTTCTCAGTGTTTAGCCACACTTCTCTCCCTTCTTGACACTTGGGTCTCAGTTATCCTCTCCCAGAAGCCTCTGGCCATTCTCATCGATGACATAGAGTTTAAAAGATCCTTAGAGTTTGAATGATGAATTTTAGAATGAATGTGTATAATCTGATGAATGTGTATAATCACAGTCCACCCTCCTCCACATGATGGCTCTTAAAATGCTTGGACAGGGCTACCATGTCCCCCTGAGTCTTCTTTTTTCCAGGATGACCACGCCCTATTCCAATTTCATGGTCCCATTCACAATGTCCCAGAACAACCTCCAGAAGGCCTCCAGCCAACACGCAGGCAGCCTCCTCTTGGGCTTTTCTGAAATCAGGGAACACGTAAACACAGGAAAGGGGCTCTGTCTTGTTCTTCATTCCCCCTCCCTATCTGGCCCACCTCACAGTCTGGTCACACTTTAAAAATATTTCTTTTTTTACTGCTGTAGTACCCAGTGACTGGTGGGAGTTATGTATCTGAATATAAGCCAGGAAGTTGGACTTGATGACCTCAAGGGTCCTATCCAACTCGAGAAATTTTTATTTCAATTTAATTCAATATTTATTAAGTTCCTACTATTTACCAGGCATTGGGGGTGCAGAAATAAAAATGAAATATTCCCTGCCCTCAATGAGCTTACATTCCGTTAGGATTTATACATATATATGAATAAGAGATAAGAGAAAGAAGACAAGAGTCAGAGGAAGGGAGCCATCTGGGAGAAGGAGAGAAGGTATGAGAAGGGTCGCCAGAAGATGCCCCTGAAGGCCTCTGCAGGACCCTACCCTGCGTGTTCAGATTCTAGGAAGGCCATGGACAAGCAGAGTGTGTGCAGAGAGGCCGTGCAGGATTCCCGGGGAAGGGGATCAAGCCCATGCCATGTGAGGCTCTCTTGAAGGAGATGGGGAGATTGAGGCTGGAGAAGGGCTTCAGGAGGGACCTGAGGAGAAGGGATCCAGAGGCCAGAACTAGGAGAGATGTGTCGTCATTGCAAAGGGCCTGAAAATAGGCTTCATGGGAGGCAAAACTTCCTAAAATTAAGAGCTATCAAAAAGTGGGGTGGATGAAGCAAAGGATTCCGTCTCCCTGGAGGTCTTCAAACAGAGAGATTCGGCATAGGGGATTCTCGTTTGGCTGTAGGCTGGGAGAGAGGCCTCAGAGGTCCCTTCCAACTCTGTAACTATGAGCAGTATCAGCTCCTAAAATAGCAATGAACATTGGGGGGGGGGGAACCTTCAGCAGGAAGCTGTGGACAAGACCAAATTAAGCCAGATCTTCCCGGCAGCATTTACAGATGAAGCTGGAATGAGAAGCACAAATAACGTGGGAAACATCTCTTGAGGTTTCACAACAGCTTCTCTTTGCCATCAGTAACATGGAAACCACCATATTTGTGCTCTTACATAGCAATCTCTCATGTGCTCCATGAGGAGAGTAGAGATGACTCCACAAAAAACAGACAGGAAGAGTGTCTGGAACAGGCCAGATGTAGACCAAGGAGGTTCCTGCCGGAGGCTGCATAATCAGCTGCTTAGGAAGGGACGAGGGATGCTGTCATTTTATCAGACATCCTTCTGAAGGATTTTAGTAGCTCCTGATTTCTGTTAAAACTTTCCCATCTCCACAAAATTCTTAAGAGAAAAACTAACACTTGGATTAGTGGTATCCTCGATGTAAGTATGAGCAGGAAACGGGTAGTTTTTTGCACATAGTATATTCTGCAGCACACCTCCAGCTGACAGTCAAGACAGCTGAGGGAAAGGTTCAGAGAAGAGAAGATTCCATTGGGTTGGTTGATTATGAACTGCAAATTAACCCCAAAGACCGTCCTCCATCAATATGTCTACTTGGTAGAACTATAGCAGAGATAACTATGTTGGATGAGGTCCTGAATTTTTATATCAAGCAAGCCTTAAAACAGAGACTGAGGGTACCACTGTCATGGAAGATGCCCTGCAAAGGGTTATTTTGAGGAAGACTTCCCTCAGGGAAATTTCCTTGGGCTCCTGTTTAAGTAGATCACTGCCCTGATTCCTCAAGGCCCATCACATTGTCCAGCCTCCTGAAGAACTCAGCAGAATTTGGCCTCATTGTCCCCAAAGGAAAAATCAAGGCATTGAAGAATATGATATGTAGTTGTGTGGCTTTGGCTCACAATCATGGATCTCTTGGACAGACCATGCAAATGGGAAATGACCTGAATGCAGAACTGGAAGAAAGCAGACTGTGTTAGGTCTGGGACACTGGGCAGTACTTTGACTGACCCCAAGCTTTGGCCTGAAACAGAAGCCCACCTTTCAACATGGTCGTCTTTCTGGTGGTCCTTTATGGCAGCGAGTGATGGAACCCTGCCATCTCAGAACTCAGGCTGTGGCTAAAGCAAAGGACGGCGAAGGGATGTGTGGGGAATGGACAGCCACAGATTATGAGTTGAGAACTCTACGCAAGCCACTGCAAGAAATATTTTTACAGCATGACCAGCCCATGAGGTAGGCCAGTTATGGAGGGGGGATGAAGACCGAGACAGAGACAGCCCATTTGTTGTGTGTATTTGTTCCCTGCTTTGAGAAAAGCCCAAGAGGAGGCTGCCTCTGTGTTGGCTGGAGTCCATCTGGAGATTGTTCTGGGACGTTGTAAATGGGACCATGAAAATTACAAAGTGGTAAAGGAGCTATGGTCTTCACTCTTGGGTAGAGTATTCTCACTAAAAAGGTTGGACTAAAAAGTCCAAGAAAGCATTGGAAACAATAGCTCACCTGGAACTTACCATGATTTTCTGAGCATTGTAGGTTATGCTAACATGGCAGGTAGAAATGAGTTCCAGGTCTCCATAGTACAAAGGGAGTACTTGGTGTGTGTGTGTGTGTGTGTGTGTGTGTGTGTGTGTGAGAGAGAGAGAGACAGAGACAGAGACAGAGACAGAGATAGAGACAGACAGAGAGACAGAGACAGAGAATCAGAGAGAGAGAATATGAGAATTAACAGTTGGGAATTAGAACTCCTAGCATGATATCCCATTTGTGGGATCCTGCCTTCTAAGTGACTGTTGACTGGCAGTAGAGAATGATCACCTTTCTTGGCGAGATCGCTGATGTTGGTGTTGTGTATCCAACCATAAGATGGCCGCTGGGTCTGTTGTGTGGTTTGGGAATTTAGGAGCAGAGACACAGCGTTCTTGGGCTTCATTTTTAGGATTTGCCGATGCTTCAAAGAAAGCAATCTTCATGCAGCCAAGTTGTACGTGTAAGACACGTAGTGATTGGGTGATCAAGAAATAGTCCCTGGTTAAGCAGGTATGTGTTTGATTCAGGAATCAGTGACGTTCAGGGATGTGGCTGTGGACTTCACCCAGGAAGAGTGGAGACGCTTGGATCCTGCCCAGAGGGACCTGTACAGAGATGTGATGCTGGAGAACTATGAGAACCTCGTCTCCCTCGGTAAGCGCAGCAGCCGCCCCCTACCTGCAGGCTGTGAGAGCTTTGAGATGCTGAGCTGAGTTTTGGCTTGTGGTACAAGTATATTCAAAGTCATGTCTGAAGAGTTCCAAATTCTTTGTGGCAAATAAAAATATGTATTTTGTGTTCCCAGGTAAAAGGTCTTTGCCTTGTACAAGTGGAAATCCCCCTGGCTTCCTTGCACTGGCCCTGAGGCCGCAGCTTCCTTTCTCCCTGGATCCTCAGATGAAGGTTCCCCAAGAGAACTGGCAGACTTTTGTGTTCCCCTCTCCCTTTGAGAGTTCTCCAGCCACTGAGCTGAGAGCTCTCCATATACAAGATTGCACCCTTCCTGGACTGGAAGTCCCATGGAACCAGCAGGGGCCGTATCTTAGCTGAGCTTTATATCTCCCCCTGCACAGCTCCCTGCACACAGTATATACTTCATGTTTCATGTCTTTTTTAAAGTCCTAGCTACATGATTGCACATATATAACCTGAATCAAACTGCTTACTATCTCAGGGAGGGGGAGAGGAAAGGAACAAGGGAGAGAATTTAGAACTCAAAATTTTTAAAAATGCATGTTAAAATTTTTTTATAAAAACATAAAAAATAAAGTCCTAGCTACAGTGGTCAGTATCTCTGGCCAGCAACAGAGCGAGCAGATTCCTGAGCCACAGCACAGTGGACACCGGAAGGGGCAGTGGTGAAGGCAGGCCCAGGATAGCCCTTTTTTACTGTGATCCAGAACTGATGTGGGCAGAGTTAACAAAACAGTCTGTCAATAAAGTTTTTTGAAGTGATTAATTAATTAATTAATTTTGCCAGGGAATGGGGTTAAGTGACTTGCCCAGGGTCACACAGCTAGTAAGTGTCAAGTGTCTGAGGCCAGATTTGAACTCAGGTCCTTCTGACTCCAGGGCCAGTGCTCTATCCACTTCAACAAACATTTATTAAGTGCCTACTGTGTGCCACACACCATGCTAAATGTTGGGGATATAGATATGAAAGACTGCCACTGCCCTCAAGGAGCTTTTCATCTGACAAAAAGAAGCTGAAATGGGTGGGGAGAAGGTGCTGGGCAAGGCACATGATGGAGTCTAGTCCAAAGGAATGAGCTGGTGGGAAATGAGGAGATGCCTGGCCTGGGAGCCCTCTTTAAATGGAGGCTTTGGAAGGACCTCTTTGCTCCACCTTCCGCCCTCCAGGAGAGGGATGGGGTACTGAGGATACTGGTGAGGTGTGAGCACTGAGGCTGATACGGTCTCAGAGGATGGCGAATTTTCTCACCATGGGCTTCCTGCACCAGGCCACCCTGATGATGCCTTTCCTGCTACTTCACCTTCACCCCTTCTGTCCATTCTGAATCTATATGTGTATATGCCATTTCCCTCAATAGAACGGATGTGCTTTGTGGGTAGTGACCAGTGCATTTTGGCCTTTGCATCCCCAATACATAGCACAGTATCCACCCCTTAGCAAGTACTTAATTCATGCCTGTTGATTTATTGAGCTACCTGAATCTCAGCTGAAATAAATGGAAAGGTCTTCTCTTAGCATAGAGTGGGTCAATTGAAATAATGCTCTCTCTGAGTATAATTTTGATCTGTGACCCATACTTAAGTAAAACTGTGATTTGGAAATTTGGTCCAGCGATGCAATTTAACCCATCCATACCCGACCATCTTGCATGATTCTTGTCCACATCACCCATATGTTCTGTAGGAGAGGGGATGTCCACCTGCCATTCTGGGGGTCTTTCTACAGGCCTTCCTCCTTTTTCCTGACACTGGTAAGACTCATCTTGTCCACCTGTCATTTCTTGTCTTCACCACTTGACCAGCTCTTTATCTCTTCCAATCGTACATGTCCTGGGCGATCTTTATTCCTGTTTTTGAAACACTGTTTGGATCATTGCTTTATGTGGTGGCCTGCTTACACCCACCATTGGCTTCTCTTTTGCTCTCAGGGAGATATTCAGTCTTAATTATTTGGAGACTCATATCCTTGTCCCAATGTGATACCGACAGAAGATTGGTTTTTACCTGGGCCTTTGTTTTCAGGGGGGTAGTTTGGGTTCACCAAAGGAGCTCTGCAGGTTCTCGAAGGCAGCTAAGCCCACTATCCCTATCTGATAGCTAAAGGCAGTTGCCAAGAGGGGTGATGGAGAGCTGCCAGAATCTGGTTGGAGAGGAATTCTCTGTGGCCAGGGTGGGCCCACCACATGCTCCTGCTGCAGTGATGCTATGTAGGCTGCCTCAAGCCCTGGAACTTTGTGTTGTTTTCAGAAAAAGATCTGTAAGCAAGCAATAGTTTGTTCTGTACATTCACACAGGACAGACCAAATGGATGAAGATTTTCTAAGGCCCAGATTACAGCCAGGAAAGCCCATAAAGCTTGTCCACAAGTATTTGTATCTGTGTGTGTGTATGTATTTATGAGGAGGAGACAGTGAGGCCGACGACTTCGTGCAACTCTGCCTCACTTAAACCCAATTTACGCACGAATCCAGACATCACCCAAACCATTTTGCCATTTTACCTATCTCTGAGTCCTGTGGCAACAGGCAAGTGATGAAGCAGCAGGTGCGGATACACTGGGAGCTGTAGTCACAGCCCTGCACACAGGCGGACCAGACCATAGGGTCGTCTTCTCACTGGAAGCAGCAGTGGGATTCGGCAGTCCCCTGGGTGTCTGAGCAGCCTTTTAAGGATCACGCTGCTCACATCCCAGTGTGGGGAAGGAACTAGAAAAGATGCCCTAAAAATTGTCTGCTTTCCTAACCCTGGCCTGATTACCACAGCAGGTGAGGAATCCCGCTCTGTGGTTGAAACACAAAAAAATGTATAAAAACATCTGCAAAGACAATTCCACTCACCATCGGCACATGGAAGAATGTGCACATAATTACAACACAAAATCCAGTAGAACTTAAAGACGAACAGCTCTTGTTGCAAGAGAACTCAGTAGGTATTGCATCCAAAAAGCAGCCCTGAGTGAAACAAGGCTGGCAAATGAAGGCCAATTTACTGAAGTTGGAGCTGGATACACATTTTTCTGGAGTGGCCACAGCGAAGGGGAGTGCAGTGAAGCTGGTAGTAGGTTTTATAATCAAAACTAATCTAGTCAACAAGTTTTATGCCTACCAAAAGGAGTGAATGATAGGTTCATGACAATGTGATTGTCACTTGTAGGAAAATGTCACACCACCATCATCAGTGTCTGTGCTCCCACCATGATGAATCCTGATGAGGTCAAAGAAAAATTTTATGAAGACCTGGAGACCCTTATTATCAGTGTGCCAAAAGAGGACAAGCTTATGATTCTGGGTGACTTTAATGCTAGAGTAGGCACAGACTACCAGACTTAGCAGGGAGTTCTCAGGAGGAATGGAGTTAGAAACAGCAACAGCAGGGGTCACTTACTACTGAAGACTTATGCATCTCATGACCTTCTCATCACCAACACTGTCTTCCGTTTATCTAAATGCAATAAAAGTTCATGGATGCAGCCTCGCAGCAAGCATTAGCATTTAATAGACAAACTGATTGTAAGGAAAAGAGACAGGATGTGAGAGTGACAAAGGCAATGTGTGGCTCAGAGTGCTGGACTGATCATAGACTTATCCTCTCCACGCTGAATATTCGCATTCAACAAAAGTGGTGCCCCCAAGGCAAAATGACTACCAGAAGAATTCATGTCCACAGTTTAGAGTTCTTTGAGTGGGAATGACGTGTTGCTAACTTGGAAGGAAAGTTGAGCCAGCACACAACTGGCACAGTGGAGCAGAAAAAGAGTGGGCAGCTTTCAGAGATTTGGTGTATAGCACTGCATTTGCTCATCTGGGTCAGAACACTCACAGACATCAAGACTGGCTTGACGAAAATGATGGGGAAATTCAAAAGCTGCTAGATGAAAAACAAGAACTCCACAGGGTTTACCAACAGGATAGTTCATCCATTTCTAAGAAGGCTGCATTTAATTCCATCAAAAATAAAGTACAAGGAAAGCTTAGAGAGATGCAGGATTCTTGGCTCAGTAAGAAGGCAGATGAAGTTCAGTTTTATGCTGATAGTAACAATCCAAAGTGCTTTTATGATGCCCCGAAGGATATTTATGGTCCAAAGACCTATGGTGCATCAGTTGATGGAGCCACATTGATTGTCAAGAAAGATATGAACCTAGAGAGATGGGCTGAACATTTCCATAGTGTTCTTAACAGACCATCATCAATCAGTGCTTAGACCATTGACCATTTACCTCAGGTTGAAGCCAGTCCTTCCCTAGCTGAAGTTCTAACTGAAGAAGGGGTTTTGAAGGCCATTAAGCTCCTTTCATGTGGCAAAGCACCTGGTGCTGATTCTGTTCCCTCTGAAATTCACACGGTGGGAGGTCCATTGCTCATATAAAAGCTGACTGAAATTTTCCAGGTTATATGGCAAGAGGAGGTTATCCCCCAGGAGTTCAAGGATGCCTCCATTGTCCATCTCTATAAAGGTAAAGGAAATTGATTGTTCTGTGACAATCACAGGAGGGTCTTTCTCTTAGTCATCACTGGTAAGATTCTTGCCAGGGTCCTCCTTTAATAGGCTGATCCTTCACCTGGAAGATGGTCATCTACCTGAGAGCCAGTGTCGCTTCAGAAAGGGCCGATGTTTGTAGATCTGACCAAGGCCTTTGATACTGTCAGTCATGAGGGCTTAAGGAAAATTATGTCAAAATTTGGTTGCCTGGAGAAGTTTATCAGCATTGCACATCTGTTTCGTGACAGCATGCTTGAAAATGCTGTCATGCTTTCCCAGTCACCAATGGAGTGAAACAAGGCTGGGTGCTTGCCCCCATGCTTTTTAGCATGATGTTTTCAGCCATGTTGTCAAATGCTTTCAATGAGGAAGAAAATGGCATCAAGGTCAGCTACTACATTGATGGTAAACTTTTCAACTTGAAAAGGCTACAAACCAAGACCAAAGTGCAGGGAGTGTTGTTGCATGATTTTCTATTTGCAGATGATTGTGCACTCGATGCAGCCTCCGAAGCTGAGATGCAACAAAGTATGGATCAGTTCTCTGCTGCTTGTGCTAATTTTGGCCCAACAATTAACAGGAAAACATAGGTGCCCCATCAGCCACCACCACACCATCCATATGGGGAACCATTGGTTATAGCAAATGGAGAAGTTTTGAATGCTATAGATGAGTTCGCTTACCGTGATAGTGTACTTTCCAAGGATGCACACATTGATGAGGGTGATGCATGCATTGCCAGAGCTAGCTTAGCGTTTGGGAGGCTCTGAAGGAAAGTATGGGAGAGAAGAGATATTAAACTGACTACCAAACTGAAGGTCTACAGAGCTGTTGTGCTGACCTCATTGTTGTATGCCTGTGAAACCTGGACAGTCTACCAGCGCCAGGCCAGGAAACTGATTCATTTCCATTTGAATTGTCTCAGGAAGATTCTGAAGATCATCTAGCAGGGTAAGACACCAGACACTGAGGTCTTGTTTTGTGGTAAACCGCCAAGCATTCAAACTCTGCTGCAGAGAGCGCAACTCCAATGGGCTGGCCACGTTGTTCAAATGCAAAACATACACTTACCAAAAAGACTGTTTTACGGAGAACTCACACAGGGCAGGTGTTCACACGGCGGGCAGAAGAAGCGATACAAGGACACGCTTAAGGTCTCTCTCAAGAACTTTGGAATTGATCATGTGACATGGGAGACGCTGGCACAGGACCGCCCAGCCTGGCATGCCTGCATCAGAGAAGGTGCTGTGCTCTGTGAGCAAAGCAGAATCGAAGGAGCTCGAAGGAAGGAAGGACAGGATGTGCAAATCTAGTAACTCCACCGCAAATGTTCACGCGGACTATTTGTGCCGACCTGTGGTAGAGCGTTCCGAGCTTGTATTGGTCTGATCAGCCTAGTTCGACACGCCGTAACCTGACTCTAGCACGGCGATGTCATTTTGGTCCTCTTCGAGAACAGAGGATGACGTCCAACCCGCTAGGTGTTTATGATCATTGAAGGAATGAAATTCATTCTGTATCACTCTACAGTATGATTGCTCAAGTTCCATTTCTTTGTCTCTTTGCCTATGAGCGAAGTTTAGAAGTTCTCTTCTGTTAATCACCGTTCCATTCTTACCTCAAGGAAATCTGTTATCCTTGAGGGATGCAGGGGGACACCAGGGAGTCTGGTCCACCATCTCCAACCTTGCAGATGTATTCAAATGATGAACATTTCTTGGTGACAGGAGGTTGACTTCCCCTCTTAGTTCAAAGAACACTTGTTATCCCTCATGCCTTAGCTCCTGAAAACTCCTATTGTTGGAGGTCTCTAAGCTGACCTGGTACACTTCCACAAAATAACTGTTCACCCTTGCCTGTGCTTGTACAATTAAGAATGATCTTGCTTCCTCTCACTAGCCAGCGATTCTGCTCTCTTTGGTCCACTATCAACACTCTCAGAATGCCGGAGGGTCCCCTAAGTCGATCAAGCATTCTTCTAAGACGGAAAGAGGGTTTGCTAGCCCCATGTGCTGTAACCAATCACGTCTTCACCTCCATGATGCTGTCAACTCTATAACCAATTGTATTCTTTCCCTTACCTACTCAGTTCTGTTCTTTGTTTTATGCTTATAAAAAGGAGCTGCCCCTCCTCCTCGGGGTCATTGCCCTAACTGAGGTAGCCATTTGACTTACTTTATTAACAGGCTCATTACCTACTAATAAACTGATAATGCTCAGAATTCTACACCTCAGTTTACCTTTATTAAATTCTGTTGAGACATAAGTGTACACATCAATCAGACCCAAATGGACAAGATGGAAGGACCAAAATTGTAACATCCTCTCTTAGAATGCAAAACAGGATTTTCTTCAGAGATCAATTGTAATAACCCTGGGACATTTTAGTTGCCTGATTTTCCTTTCATAGAATTGAATTCTTAGTTTTCTGACCCCAGCACTAACTCATTTCTGTCTCTGTGTATAGGAATCCCTGTTTCACAACTGGATGTGGTCTCCTTGTTGCAGAGAGGTGAAGCAACGTGGATGCCAAGGGAAGAGGACCCAAGATGCCGTTGTCTAGGTGAGTGAGTAAAAATCAAGCAAATGAGTCACTGCCAGTGGCTTCTCCCTCATCCGTTCTCTCTCTGTGCCAGGAGGGTCAGTGGAATGGGCACTGCCTCTAGAGTCAGACGGGGGTGGGAGGGAGTATCCAAATTCTACTGTTGATCATTTTTACCTTCATGACTTTAGGTAAGTCAGTTTACCTCTCCATGCTTCAGTTTCCTCATCTATAAAATGAGCTGGAGAAGGAAATGGCAAACCACTCCATTATTTTTTCCAAGAAAACCCCAAATGGGGTCACAAAGAGTTAGACATGACTGAAAAATGACTGAACGTCAAGGTGGGGGTTGCCTCAATGGTCTCTGACCCTTTGTAGTAGCATCACTGGGCTCAAGGGTATGAACAGTTTTGTCAATTTTGTGATTTATCTCTCTGTTCCTTTACAAAAGGAACTTTCTTCACTCTGGTAGTTGTAGAACACTATGTCTCCTCCACAGACCCACCAGCATCGATAATTTTATAACTCTCTTTTAACTGATTTGATGTTGTATCTGAGATATTTTTTTCATTTTAGTTTTTACAGTTATGGAGAGTTTGAACAGTTTTCATGTAGCTTTTGCTAATGTGTCCTTTTTAGGAACTTAGCTTTTTTCTTTATTATTGTTATGTCAATAGCACCTTCATTTTCTTTTTAAAAAAAAAATTCTATTATTATCCTTTGTTTTCACATTGCCTGTGGTTCCCATTGTATCTTTCCTACTAACTGCTCTCAGAGAGCCATTCCTTGATTATAAAGAAAATAGTCCAGCAAAATTAACCAACAAATGAAAAAATCGGGACAGATCTGCAGCCATGATCCTCTCCCTCTGTAAAGAAGCGGGGAGAAGTGTCTTCTCCTACCTCTTCTTTGGAGCCAAGTTTAGTCATTGTAATTTTAAACCATTAGACATAAATTGTTTCTTGTTCCTTCAGCTTTGTTTTCCTCTTTCTTATTTTACCTTGCATCATATCATGCATCTTTCATCATATTTGTCATTTTTTATAATATTACATTTTGTTCACATACCATGATTGGTTTAACCCTCCCCAGTCAATGTGTATCTACTTTGTTTCCAGTTGTTTGGCACTTTATGAATATTTTGGTATATGTGGGACATTTTCTTCTGGGTATATGCCTAGCAGCAGTGGGATTTCAGGGTCAAAAGGTGTGGACATATTGGTCACTTTCTGTGCATAATTCCGAATCACTTTCCACAATGGTGGAAATAGTTCAGTCCACCATCAATGTATTAGTGTGCCCAGCTTCTCACGATCCTTTCTGCATCTACTGTTCAGCCCTTTTATCTGTCATACTTTTTTCTTTTTTTAGGCAATTGGGGTTAAGTGACTTGCCCAGGGTCACACAGCTAGTAAGTGTCAAGTGTTTGGTCTGAGGCTGGATTTGAACTCAGGTCCTCCTGACTTCAGGGCCGGTGCTCTGTCCACTGCACCATCTACCTGCCCCTTATATGTCATCTTTGTCCATTGTCCATGTGTGAGGCAAAACTTTAGCCTCACTTTTGATTTTTTCAATAACAATTTCCCTTGTTATTAGTGACTTGAAGCATTCCCTCATATGGTTAAGTGTGTGCAGTTCTTTTGAGAAAGTCACCTTCTCAGTTGCCGGCCACATTGTTCGTGGAGTTGTGGATTGCTCCCGCCATTGTGGAATGTCATTTGGATGCTTTGCTTGATAAGCATCTTCCCTGCAGGGGAGGGTTCCAGTTCAGTCAGCAAACTCTTGCATCCACCTCCACCATCTGCTGGGAGTTGTGGTGGTTAATAAGCCTAGCCCTGGTCACCTCCCCTCAACCATTTCTTTTCTCCAAAGACTATTTTCAGCTTCCCAACATCTTGATCCTCTTGTTCATATGAATAACAAGGGCTGAACTGGTTGGAGAAAGCTGAAAAGTCTTCTGACCTTTTTCTAGCCACCCCCACCAAGTAACCATAGCTTTGTCTCTTTTTTCCTCTACAGAGGGCATTTACGATTTTTTTTAGTTACATGATTTTAATTATTTTCTTTTATGCTTATGTATTTTTTATTTTATATAATTAAATTTTTCCTACCTCGTGTTATTGAATAGATAAAAATAAATCAGCTCTCTGTCCTTAAGTTAGGTGCATCACTTCAGATATGTCACAGAATCGCAAAGTTTCAGAGTGGAACAAGACCTCAGTGGTCATCATCTGTCAGAGCCCATGTCTGCTAAGGAAAGCTCTCTACAACATAAGCAAGAAGGGGCCATCTGGCTCCCTCCCAAAGACCTCCAGGCCACTTACTTTCTGCAGCAGCCTGTTCCACTTTGGAAAGCTGTCACTGTTACCAATTGTTAGGCTTAGATGAAGCCTAAATTTGCCTTTTGTACCTTCTGTGCCCTGCTCCTAACTTCTCTTTGGGGCCAAGCAGACTAAAGCAAATATCCTTCCATATGAGAAATATTCTTCCAATAATTGAAGAAAGTTATTACAACCCCCATAAGTACAGGATAGTGACTGAAGCATTCACCATGGGGATAGTGCTCCTTTGTCAGTTCTGCAGCATAGGGGATTTGGCATTAGGAGGACCTATATTTGAATCCTGGCTCAGACACTTACTAGCTTTGTGACCCTGGGTAAGTCACTTAACCCTGTTTGTCTCAGTTTCCTCATCTGTAAAATGAACTGGAGAAGGAAATGGAAAACCACTCCAGTATCTTTACCCAGAAAAGCCCCAAAAGGGGTCATGAAGAGTCGGACACAGTTGAAATGACTGAACAGCAAAAAAAATCTTATTATAGATTGACAGTGCCAGGTCTGGATGAGTTGAATTTTATGTTGATTTCCCCTCCCCTTTGCCACCTTGGAAATCAGCAAACTCTGTTAAAAAATACAGTATCCTAAAAATCTACTGGTCATATTTTTTTATAATTTTTGAGAAGCCCAGTAATTCAGTTTTCCCAATTGCTCGGTCTTCAGATGCATTATTTTTGTTTGCACAGATTCTAAGTTGATTAAATTTGTAGTTGGATAATTCTCTGAGCTGTTTTTTGGTCTCTCCCCGTGGCTTTCCACTATTTTGTCCTATAGAAGATATTTCTGTTTTTGATTTAGTATTGCTTTTCATGACATCTGTAAGTACATTCAGTACCCTGGAATATATCGTATTTTGTTCAGGGCAGCTGGGTTCTCAGTTAATGTTTCTTACCTATCTTGAAAACAGTCCCGTTAAAACGTGGTCCAAATTAAGCATCATTCTCGTTGGGAGAGACAGAAACTAGAATTTCCTCTAAAGAAGATTGTTTGTTTCAGCACAGCAAGGAATGGCTACTGACATTTTTTTGGTTTCTTTCAGATTCCTTTAGTGAAGACACTGGGTTTGAAATCAAGGATTTAAACATGGTGCAGAGCATTTGCATGGGGGCATCCTCTGAGAATAGGCTGCCAAAGCGCATGGCCTGGCATTGCAATATGGAAGAAGCCAGGGAATACGATATACATTTAGAGAAACAGAAGAGACCATCCAGAGAAGTCACCATTCACAAACCAACTCTGAATAATGTGAATGTGCCTCGGTGTACAGCATCTGGGAAGAGTTTAAGTCTGGGGCCAATCTTTGTTGCACTGTGGAAAGGGACTGTGGAAAAAAGTCTGGATAAATATAAGATGGTTGGAAAGAACTTGAGGGGTTTTTCAAATCTAATTACATATAATACACTCTCTTTAGAGAAGAACTTTTCTAAGTACACCAAACGCAAGAAACCTTTCAGGTACCACTCAGGCCTATTCAAGTTTCATAGAATAGATGCTAGAGAAAAGCTACATGAACAGAGTGAATGTGGAAAAGTATTTAGAAGATCAAATCTTATTGAAAATCAGAGAATTCCTATAGGAGAGAAACATTATGAATATAGTAAATATCAACAAGGCTGTATCCACAAGGGAATCTTAACTGAACTTAAGATAAATCATGGTAAAGTGAAGCCCTTTAAATGTAATGAATGTGGGAAAGATTTTAGCCTGAGATCAAACCTTATTACCCATCAAAAAACTCACACTGGAGAAAAACCCTTTGAATGTAATGAATGTGCGAAAGCCTTTAGTCGGAGGGGAAACCTGATTGCACATCAGAGAACTCATAATGGAGAGAAACCTTTTGTCTGTAATGAATGTGGAAAAGGCTTCAGCCAAAGAGGAAACCTGATTGCACATCACAGAACTCATACTGGAGAGAAATCTTTTCCATGTAATGAATGTGGAAAAAGCTTCATTCACAGGGTAAACCTTATTACTCATCAGAGAACTCATACAGGAGAGAAACCCTTTGCTTGCCATGAATGTAGGAAAGGCTTTAGTCACAGGGGAAACCTTATTACCCATCTGAGAACTCATACTAGAGAGAAACCCTTTGAATGTAGTGAGTGTGATAAAGCATTCAGGTTTAGGGGAAGCCTTATTAGACACCAGAGAACTCATACTGGAGAGAAACCTTTCTCATGTAGCATATGTGGGAAAGCCTTCAACCACATGGGATACCTCATCGATCATCAGAGAATTCATACTGGAGAGAAACCCTTTGAATGTAATGAATGTGGGAAAGGCTTCAGCAAGAGAGGATATCTCATTTGTCATCAAGGAATTCATACTGGAGAGAAGCCCTTTAAATGCAATGAATGTGGAAAAGCATTTAGCCAGAGAGGAAATCTTATTGCACATCAGAGAATTCACACTGGAGAGAAACCCTTTGCATGTAAGGAATGTGGGAAAGGCTTCAGCCGGAGGGAAAATCTTACTAGTCATCAGAGAGTTCATACTGGGGAGAAACCCTTTGTATGTAATGAATGTGGGAAATCCTTTACCCAGAGAACAAGCCTCATTACTCATCAGCGTATTCATACTGGAGAGAAACCCTTTGTATGTAGTGAATGTGGGAAATCTTTCAGCCACAGGGACTCCCTCACTTATCATCAAAGAACTCACACTGGGGAAAAACCCTTTGAATGTAATGAGTGTGGGAAGGCCTTCACCCAGAGGGCAAGCCT
>NW_020954586.1:1858131-1894256 GCF_900497805.2 Vombatus ursinus | reverse complement strand
ATTCATACTGGAGAGAAACCCTTTATATGTAATGAATGTGGGAAAGCCTTCAGCCACCGAGTATCTCTCACTTGTCATCAAAGAACTCATAATGGAGAGAAACCCTTTGAATGTCAGGAATGTGGAAAAGCTTGTAGCCAGAAAGCAAACCTTATTACCCACCAGAGAACTCATATAAGAGAGAAACCCTTTGCATGTAATGAATGTGGGAAAGGCTTCAGCAGAAGGTCCAACCTTATTACCCATCAGAAAAGTCATACTGGAAAGAAACAGCAGTTGATGAAATAGAGAGGCTTCAGACAGGAAGTACACCTTCACAGCCACCAAAGAACTCATATGATTTGGACAGCTTCAACAAGGAAAGACATCTTCCCTTTCTAAAATAACTTAACTGTGGCTCTTTTGGGTTTTCATACCACCTGCATTTCTCAACCTATGCCTTTTCCATCCCCTCCAAGGAGGCAGCTCTTAGCTTGAAAAAGTCCAGAAAAACAAACCAACACATTAAAAAACTGACATTGTATGTGAAGAGGGTGGGGGTTTTGGGGTGCTCCTAGATGCACAGAGGCACCCCAAAATCGTGGGAAAAGCCCAGATCACGGCATGGATCTGCCTGAATGAATTCAACTCAGATCTTCCAGCCAGAGAAAAAGTTTATTAAAGATAAGTATATAGGCCAGACTCCAAAGTAACCCAAACATCAGTGATCTAAATGGGGTTTAATGTGGTCAGGTGATGCTCACAAGGGCGAGCAGCATGAGGCAGTCTAGAAAGCTCAGCGTCTGAGTGGGGGCTGGGGCTGAGGTAGTCAGGCCAGGTGACACCCGTTATGGGCGGGCATGGGGTCTCATCCTCCAGGGGCATGAGAAATTCCCAGCATCTGAGTAGGGGCTGGGGTTGATAGGCCACATGGTGCCCGTTAGGATGAGCAGGCATGTGGGGTCTCAGCTCCTAAGCTTAAGAACAGCTCAGCATCAGAATGGGGGAAAGGTGAGCCTTAAGTACAGACTGATTGTGGGGGGAGGGATCTTAGGAGTGGCCAAGCAGTTTGGAGTGACAGGAGGAGGGGTGTAAGGAGTGGCCAAGCAGCTTGGGGTGAGGGGAGGAGGGGTCTAGGGAGATCTGGATGGGGGTGGCCAGCAAGCTGGGGCAAAGGGAACACTGGCCTAGCTAGGATTAAGGGTGGGAATGGCCAAGAAGGCAAAACAATGGGAAAGCCAGTTGATGGGGGAGGTGGACCATTTGGAAAAGGGTCCAGGTGAGAATTTCCGTTTGGAACGTCTGAGTGATTTGAACAGACAATGAGAATAGATAATGAAGGGAGCTGGGAGGGGAAGTTTGCTTTCAAAGGGCTTTTAAAGGGAAATAAGCCAGTTTCTAAAACTTTAAGGGTTTCTTGGGACCGGTAAACAAAACTGAAGCCAGGTTCTTTTTGGGGGCCGGGAGGAAAGATGTCAAAGAGAGATAAGTGAGTCTACAAGGAATCTCAAAAGTTTTAAGGTTTTTGTGGGAATTGTAGGTAAACCTCTTCAGTATGTACTGTTCCACACCCGAAGTCCACCATCTTTGTAAAGAAGAGAGAGTGGAGTAGGGTAGCCTTTTTCAGAATTTAATTTTAGTTTTTATTACTTCTGTACTCTGATTTCTAATTTATTGATTTCTCTAATCGTCAATATTTTCTCCATTGTACTTATTTTGTTAGTTTTCAATTCAAAAAATTCACATTCTGTTCATTAATCATCTTTTTATATCGTATTACTATATGGTTTTAGAGAAATAATTTATCCTTTTGAAGCCTGCTTTAGCTGCATCCCAGAAATTTTGGAATATTGTCTTATTTTTACCATTGTTTTTGAAGCGGTTACTGTTTCTATAATTTGCTCTTTGACCCAGTCATTATTTAGCATTTCAGTATTAAGTTTCCATTTGTTTCCATTACTGTGCTCCCCAAATTGATTACTTTTTAATCGTATTATCTTCTGTGAAGGATGTAGTTAGTGTTTCTGATTTTTTAAAAATTTGCTTGCGGTATTTCTGTGTCCTAAGGCATGGTCTGTTTTTGTAAAGGTGCTATTTGGTGCTTAGAAATAATGTATATTTTAATATACATGTATACACTTGATATATATTTAGAAGCTATAAAGCTTTTAGCTCTAAATTCATCAACAGTTTGTTTAGTTTATCTTTTATCTTCCAGACAATTTGTCCAGTATTGAGAGGAAGATTATAGTCTCCCACTATTTATTGTGTTCCTACCTACATCTTGCCATTCAGTTAATTTTTCTCTTGATATGCCATTTGGTGCATATATGTTTAATATGGACATTAATTCATGGTCTGTGGTTCCTTTAAGCATAATGTATTTTCCTTATTTACCTCCTGGGATTGTGAATCTTTATTTTTACTTAGTGTGGCAGCATGGTTGTAATTCCAGCTTTTTGTACTCACCTAATGCAGAGTAAATTTTACTCCAGCCTCTCATGTTGTTTCTGTGAAGAATGCGCCCACTGGATTGTGGGCCTTTGTTTTCTTAGCTGCTCTGATACTTTCATTTTATTTGATTTAGTTCAGTTGTGTCCTGCTCACATACAAGCAGGAGCCACTACTCTCTACGTAAGGATCCCTATAGGCCACACACTGACTTAATTTTAAAATGTAATGTTATCTCTGTTATATTATGTTTTTATTTATTTTGCTAAATTTTTCCCAATTATATTTTAATCTGATTTGGACTACACAAAAAGAGTGTTATGGACCATGTGTTTGATACCTCTGGTTTAGTCCATCCACATTCAAAATTATATGTTTTAAAAATCTTCCTCTTTTGGGGTGGCTAGGTTGCACAGTGGTTAGAACACCAGCCCTGGATTCAGGAGGACTTGAGTTCAAATCCAGCCTCAGACACATAACACTTACTGTCACCCTGGGCAAGTCACTTAACCCCCATTGTCCAACCTAAAAACAAACAAACAAACAAACAAAATCTTCCTCTTTTAAGTCTATACTTTATCCCTAGGATTAATTTTTATTAAACTATTTCAATATAATTGTATCCTTTCTTTTTTGTTCCAATTGATCAATCCTTTCTGTAGATTTGGAGGCCTAGCTAATTTCCTGTTTTTTCCTTCTTTTTATTTAGATATCTGTTTCTTCCCCTTTTTTGTCCTCTCTCTTTCCCTTCTCAGTGACTAGTTAAAAACCTCCCCTCTTCCCCACCCTCCAACTTATGTTTTCTTTTTGTGCACCTTTTTAAAAATAAATAACCTTTTCTTTGCTTTTGTTCTCACTGATTCTCTTCCCTTCCAGTCTGTTTTGAAATTTATTCTGTGATAAGTAAGTTATATGGTATAGATATACCATTAACAAAATAGAAAAAGGATTAATGAACTAAATTAGAAACTATTTTTAAAATTGAAAAACATACCAGCTTTACGTAAAAGCTTTATGTAAGGACAAAACTAGGTAAGTCTTGAAAATTAGAGGGAAAGTTTATGAGAAACCAAAAAGATCACAAAACTAATAAATTTTAACAATTCCGATTAATCTTTAGCCAACTTATTTTTATTTGCAGTCCTCCTTGCTAGTCATTTGAAACACTTTTAAAATTTATTTGTTTTATTCCCAACTTACACCAAATGGGCATTTTCATATCATGGAACAGAAAAAAAAAACAATATTATACATTAAATTGTAGCTTGCTTTGAAAAAATTCTTACTAATAAATTCACCCTGTAGCTTTTAAGGCTGTTCTGCTTATGTGGGCTTCCTGAGAGCCTTTTTTCTGTCCTGTAAAAAAGGTTACTCAGTGACCCTCTTTTCCTTCTTCCTTTTCTCTAACTTACCCCTCCCTTTTGCCTTCTGACTCCCACCCCACTTGGGGAGGGAGACCCTTGTAACAAATATGTATTGTCAAACAACACAAATTCCTACATTGTGTCCAAAAGAATATGTCCTGTTCAGCAGCTTGAGTCCATCGCATCTCTGCCACGAGGTAGCTAGGATACTTCATCAGTCCTCTGGAATCACGGTAGGACACTGCATTGATTAGAGTTCTAAAGTCTTTCAAAATTGTTTTTCTTTACAATGTTGTTATTATTGTATGAATTGTTCTGGTTTCTTCACTTCACACAGGTATTTCCCAAGTTTCTCTGAAACCATCTATTTCATAATTTCTTATGGTTCGATAATAATTATTCCATTGCATTCACATCCCGTAATTTGTTCAGCCATTCCCCAATAAATGTTCATACCCTTAGTTTAGATTTCATTGACGCTATAAAAAGAGCTACTATAGGATTTTTGTACATGAGTCCTTTCCCTCTTTGATCTTTTTTGGAGTATAGACCAAGTAATGAGTGGTATCTCTGGGTCAAAGGGTAGTTTAGTGTAGTAGTTTAGTGACTTTGGGGACCTAGTTACAAATTTCTTTACAGAACAGCTAAAGAACAATGACTAATTGACAACTTCTTTGATGGTGAATTATTGTACCTATTTTTCCACAGCCCCTCCAGCATTTGTCATTTGTTGTGGGGTTTGGTTTTTTTGGTCATCTTTGCCAATCTGATGGGTGAAACCTTAGAGTTATTTTGATTTTCATTTCTCTCTTTAATGGGTCAGCATATTCTTTAAAGAGTTGTTAATAGTTTACAATTCTTTTGAGAACTGTTTGTCCATATGCTTTGATGACTTATCTACTAAGGAATAAATTCTGTGAAATAATGAAAAGTGATGAACTAGGAGAACAGTTGTAAAATAACATTGTAAAGAAAAACAATTCTGAAAGACTTAGAACTTTGATAACACAATGCTAAAACATGAATCCAAAAGAATGAATATGGAACATTACATTCCTACAGAAAGATGATGAAATTAAAATGCAGAAAGATAATGTTTTCCGACGCTGCTAATGTGAGAATTTGGACAAACTATACAGCTATGTATTGAGAGCTTGATGTTTTCTTTTTTTTTCCTCAGATGGTGGGGGAGGGGGAGAAGCATATTAATTTTTTCTTAATGACAAAGACTATGCTATGTTATGCTACATTTATTTCAATACAAATTTATTGCTGGGCAGTGAATTGAAAGTCAAGACACTGAACCACACTAGCAACAATGGTGAAAAAAGACTGCATTATCTTGCTACTTAAAAAAAAAAAAGTATACATCTTAATGTGCTGCTTTAATTGGGGGGTACAATTGATATTACTATAATTTATTGAAAAAAACTGTAAATGCACAGGATTTAAAGTGGACAACATTTGTATTTTTTAAAGTTTGTTAAGAACAATACTTGCATACCTAGACTAATAAATGACCTCACTTATGCTTACAAAATGACTGAAGAAAACCAGGGCCAAAAAAAGCCAATTTCTCTTAAAACTCACAGAGACCTTTTGATGATTGGACAGAGGTGAACTAGAAGTTACTGACTTGGTCAACTGTCTCAATACACATCTTTTACCATGCATGCGTATGCCAGGTCAGGGGGCTTAGAAGCAGTCCTTGATGGTCACCAGGGACCAGATGCGTTGGTCAGCAGGGGGCTGACTATATCCTGAATCTAAGCTAAAGCGCTTGCCTTTGAAGTGTCCTGTCACCAAGAAGGTCACAGGCTGTTTTTGGAGTGAAGTTGCAAGTGTGCAATGACAACCAAACCGCTGATATTCCGCCCGGGACCCAGCGGGATGCTGCATGCCAGAGACAGAGAGCAACACGCTATGAAGTCAGCGTACCCTGCCGGCCAGGGAAGACTAATGTGGCTGTAGGCGTCTTGTCCTAAAGGCCATGTGACACGGGAGCTCTGACGACACCCAAGAAAGGAACACTTTTTATGCGTGACGCCAGGGAGATGGTTTGTAAGCAAACTGCAGTACAGTTCACAGGTTAGATGACGGGTGAAAGTCTGACGAGGGCTGCTGGGATACAAGCCAAGAAGGTAATCACTGATGTCAGGGGAATCAAGTCTCCTTCCTGTTGAGACAATGACAAGAGCTGGAAATATGCAATCAAACACTGGACTCATTGCACAAAAGGTGCCAAGAAGTAGGTGGTCCTTGAGCGACAGCATACTATTGAATGCCTTATTACATTGTGACTTTGGATATACGGGAAAAGAGAAGTTCCGAGAGCTAGTAAAAAGCAAGTTTTTTTTAAATTTTATTGTTTTTTAATTAATTTATTTAATTTTATTGTCCCAGCATGACTGCAGATCTCAATAAGCATTTAAGAATATTTTTTTCAAATGAAGATCTGCCTTCTCTTCTCACCTTCCCTTCTCCCCCATTGAGAAAATAAAACAAAAAAAAAAAATCCTATCACAAACACTTATAGTAGAGGTGAAGTTAAGGTGGCAGAGTGAGAGAGATGTTTTTTGTGTAGCTCACCCACCACGTTTCCTCCATAACAATGTAGAAAATGCACCAGACCTAATCCTGAGCAATAAAGCCAAGAAAAAGTCACAATGAGTAATTTTTCCAGCCCAGAAAAACTTAGGAAGAGAGAGAGGTCTACAAACATTAGGGCACAGGCTGGCCAGGAGAGGGAAAGATGGCAGATGCAGTAGGTGGCATTCCAGAGCTCGGGGCCAAGACAAAGCGTCAGGTCAGGAAGGACTGGAGAAGGAGGTCCCAGGGGATCCCTGAACTACTGCTCAGTGCAAGAATGTGTGCCATCAGGCAGCTCAGCCCAGTTCTGGGTCACTGATTCGGGGCCAAGAGAGGTGCATCACTAGAACTATAACACAAGAAGACTCTGAAAATAGGAAAAGGATAAAAGTAAAGACATTGACTCAGATTATTTTTTTCAAAAAAGGACCATCCTACGCTGTGTCCTGAGCAGGGGATAAGTTCCAGGAACACATCAGTGTCCATCTAGGAGTGCGGCAGGAGCAAGTCAGTTATAGCCTTTAGCCCAACACGTCAGCCAGTAACGAAGGATTCCTAGACCAGAGGGGAGTCGGCACAGCAGTTCAGTCTCTCTGAACCCACAGAATCTCCTAATGGGGAACAGTGACCGAGTCCATCAGCAGCCTACTGAAACTCAACCACACATAATTCAACAGGTCCAATCCTGGGTCAGGAACTTACAGAGCTCAGACAGGCAGGCTGATAAACACGTCTGCCCAGACCACACCAATCTGAGAGCACTGAAAACTTGCAGGCCCCCAGACTGAACTGTGAAAACAACAGAAGGATATGGAAGGATGTGATCAGGTCAAACAATCCTGCAGAAACAAGTAGAACCTGGCACTAACAAAGTCCACACTGAGGAACGAGGCTTGAAGACTGAGGAAACAAAAAAAGAACCTGACCAGAAGGAGCTATTATGATGACAGGGAAGCTCAAAACACAAATACAGAAGACAATGACTTGAAGACATCTACAAAGCCTCAAAGAAAAAGTGCATTTTGGACACAAGCCCAATGAGAATTCCTAGAAGTTAAAGAATTTTAAAAATTTTCAAACATTTTTATTTAAAATTTTGAGTTCCAAATTCTATTCCTCCCTCTCTCCCTCCCCTTACCCCTTCCTAAGATGGTAAGTAATCAGATATATGTTATACATATGTGATTATGTAAAACATCTCCATTAGTCATTTTGTTTAAGAAGACTCAAATAAAAGAAAAAAGAAAGTGGAAAAATAGCGTGCTTCAGTCTGTATTCAACCAATGTCAGTTATTTCTCTGGAGGTGGATAGGATGCTTCATCATTAGTCTTTTGGGATTGTCTTAGTATTGTTGAGAATAGCTAAGTCATTCATAGTTCTTCATCAAACAGTATTGCTGTTAACTGTGTACACCATTCTCCTGGCTCTGTTCGCTTCACTATGCATCAATTCATCCAAGTCTTTCCAGGTTATTCTGAATCAATATTTTCTCCTTGACTTTGAAACTTAGTTATGATTTTCCTGTGAGTTTTCATCTAGGGATCTCTTTCAGATGGTGGTGATCAATGGATTTTTTTTTCTATTTTACCCTTTTGTTCTACAACCTCAGGGCACTTTAATGATTTCTTATAATATTTTATCTAGACTCCTTTTTTAAAAAAAATCATAACTTTCAGGTAGCTCAACAATCCTTATATTGTCTTTCCTTGATCTGTTCTCCAGATCAGTTGCTTTTCTAATGAGGTATTTCACATTCTCTTCTATTTTTTCATTCTTTTGATTTTGTTTCATTATTTTTTGGTGTCTTATAATGTTATTATCTCCCCCTTGCCCAATTCTAATTTTTAAGGAGTTATTTTCTTCCTTAAGTTTTTGGATCTCTTTCCAATTGGTTGACTTCTTTTCATAATTTTCTTGGATTGCTCTTATTTTCCACCTAATTTTTCCTTAATCTCTCTTATCTGAATTTTGAAGTTCTTTTTAAGTTCTTCCAAGAGCTCTTTTTGGGTTTGTGATCATTTGACATGTTTCTGTGAAGTAGGAATGACTTTTTTAGCTTCACTAACTTCTTCTGAGTATGAACCCAGATCTTCTTTATCCTCCTATCTATCTATGGTTAGTTTCTTTCTCCTTTGCTTACTCATTTTTTTTTAAGTGGCTTATGATTATAGTAAAATTCTAGTCCTGAGGTATGGGTGATGATGCCTCAGGCTTTAGGTTTTTCTTACTGTTATTTTCTGAGCTTGGGGGGGGCATCCAACCTTGGGAACTCCTCTCCACCTCAGAGCCTTGGCAAGTGCCCACAGCCACACTGTCACTGCAAATACTCTTGTTCCTTGTGGTCTCTCCCATGGCAGAAAACTTCAGCTCTCCCCTCTGCCCTGGAATTGAAACCGAAACCAGGCACTCTGTGCTCCTGTATGTGCCAAGAGGCAGCGGGGTGCCCGCCTCTCTGCTACCTAACTCACTGGGGATGGGCTCGCTCCTCCTCACCCACAGTCACAACTCAGGGCTGATTCTGGTCAGCACAATTGGGCCAGGCGTCCCTAGACAGCAGAGAGTCCTTTAATCTTCCCCTACTCAGCTGTCCAACTCTCACTTTGACCTTAAGGTAAAAGTGTCTGCTGCCACCCAACCCAACTGCCCCCAGGGCTTGTTGTTTGCTGATTCAGCAGAGTTTGCCTGGAGTTGTTTGCACTTCAATCAGGCCAAACCTCTGCCCCTGAAGTCTAGTCTTTCTTTTTTTTTTTTTTTTGGTGAGGCAACTGGGGTTAAGTTACTTGCCCAGAGTCACACAGTTAGGAAATATTATGTGTCTGTGGCCAGATTTGAACTCAGGTCCTCCTGACTCCAGGGCTGGTGCTCTATCCACTGTGCCACCTATCTGCCCCAGGTCTGGTCTTTCTTAAAGTCCTCTCAAGTTGTCCTAGGAGGAAAACTTTATTACCCTGACTTTTATTTCTGCCACTCAAAGTTCACTTTGAGGCAATATTTTACCTTGTTTGTGGGAGAATTTTGGAGAGCTCAGTATTTCCTGTCGTTCCACCATCTTCCAAGAATCTTCTTTTGTTTTTAAGATTTTGAGTCCCAAATTCTGTTCCTCCCTCCCTCCTTCACTCTTCTCTAAGATGGTAAGTAATTTGATATAGGTTATTAGGTTATACATGTGCAATCATGCAAAACATATTTCCATATTTTGTAAAAGAAAACACACACCAAAAAAAAAGGGCCAAGAAAAATAAAGTTTCAAAAAAGTACGCTTTGATCTGCATTGACTCCATCAGTTCTTTCCTAAGGTGGATGGCATTTTTCATCCTAAGTCCTTCAGAATTGTCTTGGATCATTGTATTGCTGAGAATAGCTAAGTCATTCACAGTTTATCATCATACAGTGTTGCTGTTACTGTGTACAACGTTCTCTTGGTTCTGCCCACTTCACTTTGTGCGTGTAAATCTTTCCGAGTTTTTCTGAAAGCATCGTGCTCCTTATTTCTTTATAGCACAATACTATTGCATCACAATCATATACCACAGTTTGTTCAGCCATTCCTCAATTGATGGATATCCCCTCAATTTCCAATTCTTTACCACCACAAAAAGAGCTGCTATAAATATTTTTGTGCAAATAGGTCCTTTCCCCATTCCCCCTACTTTTAAAAAAAACCTCTTTGGGATATAGATCTAGTAGTGACTTTGCTGGGTCAAAGGGTATGTATCATTTTATAGCCCTTTGGGCAGAGTTCCAAAGTGCTCTTCAGAATGGTTGGATCAGTTCACAACTCCACTAAGCTCTCCCAAATGCATTAGTGTCCCAGTTTTCCCACATCCCCTCCAACAGCCATCATTTTCCTTTTCTGTCATATTAGCTAGTCTGATAGGTATGAGGTGGTGCCTCAGAGTTGTTTTAATTTGAATTTCTCTAATCAATAGTGATTTAGGGAGGTTTTTTTTCATATGACTATAGATAGGTTTGATTTCTTAATCTTAAAACTGCCTGTTATATCCTTTGACCATTTATCAGTGGGGGAATGACTTGTACTCTGACAAATTTGGCTCAGTTCTTTATGTATTTGAGAAATGAGGCCTTTATGAGGGACATTTGGTATAAAAAATTTTTTTCCAGCATTCTGCTTTCCTTCTAATCTTGGCTGTATTGGTTTTGTTTATGCAAAACTTTAAAAATTTAATATAATGAAAACTATCAGTTACATCTCATAATACTCTATCTCTTGTTTGGTCATAAATTCTCCCCTTATCTATAGATCTGACAGGTAAACTATTCTATGCTTCCCTTATTTGCTTATGGTATCACCCTTTCTGTCTAAATCTGGTACCCATTTTGACCCTGTCTTGGTATACAGCATGAGAGGTTGGTCTATTTTCTAGTTTCTGCCAAACACTTTTCCAGTTTTCCCAGTTTTTGTCAAATAGTGAGTTCTTATCCCAAAAGCTCAGATCTTTGGGTTTGTCAAACTAACTTATATGGTAATTTATTTCTGTGTGTTGTGTACCTAATCCATTCCACTAACCCTCCACTGTGTTTCTTTGCCAGTACCAAATGGTTTTGATGATTACTGCTTTACAACACAATTTGAGATCTGGTAGGGCAAGGCAACCTTCCTTCAAAAACTTTTTCAGTAATTCCCTTGATAATCTTGACCTTTTGTTCTTCCAGATAAATTTTATTATTTTTTCTAAGTCTATAAAATAAGTTTTTGGTAGTCTGGTTTGTCATTGAATAGGTAAATTAATTAGGTAGAAATGTCACATTTATTATATTGGCTTAGCCCACCCATGAGCAATTAATATTTCTCCAATTGTTTAGATCTGACTTTATTTGTGTGAAACATATCTTGTAATTGTGTTCATATAGTTTTTGGGTTTGTCTTGGCAGGTAGATTCCCAAATGTTTTATATTGTCTGCAGTTATTTTAAGTGGAATTTCTCTATCTCTTGCTGTGTACTTTGTTGATAATATGTTGATGACTTATGTGGGTTTATTTTATGTCTTACAACTTTGCTAAAGTTGTTAATTATTTCAACTAGCTTTTCAGTTGATTCTCTAGGATTCTGTAAGTATACCATCATACCATCTGCAGAGAGTGATACTTTTGTTTCCTCATTGCCCATTCTAATTCTTTATTTTTTTTTTCTTATTGCTACAGGTAGCATTTCTAGTACAGTACTGGATAATAGTAGTGATAATGGGCATCTTTGCTTCACCTCTAATCTTATTGGGAAGGCTTCTAGCTCATCCCCATTACAAATAATGCTTGCTGATGGTTTTAGATTATGCTTTCTAGTATTTTTAATAGGGATGGGTATTGTGTTTTGTCAAAAGCTTTTTCCGATTCTATTGAGTTAATCACATTATTCCTCTTGGTTTTGTTATTGATATCATTGATTATGCTGCCAGTTTTCCTAATATTTAATCAGCCCTGTATTGCTCGTATAAATCCCACCTGGTCTTAGTGAATGATCCTTGTGATATATTGCTGTAATCTCACTGTGAGTATTTTATTGAAAATTTGTGCATCAATATCCATTAGGAAAATTAGTTTATAGTTTTCTTTCTGTTTTTGCTCTTCTTGATTTAGGTATCAGCACCATATTTGTGTCATAAAAGGAATTTGATAGGACTCCTTCTTTGCCAATTTTTCCAAGTAGTTTACATAGCATTGGAATTAATTATTCTCTAAATATCTGGTATAATTCATTCATGAATCCATGTGGCCTGAGGGATTTTTTTCTTAGGGAATTCACTGAGAGAGCTCTGGAAGTGACTGTTATGGATTCAATTGCCCCCAAGTTCTGCACTGGCTAGCTTGCATGGGCCACCTGTGTGGACTGCACTCCATTCTCACCTCAGTGAGACAGACCTTTACTGTCAACCTTCTAAGTTGTCTTGAGCTAACAAACTGTTTCACTCTGTCTTTTTGTTGGTTCTGCCATTCAGAATTTGTTTTGAGGCATTATTGACACGGCTGCTGCAGTGATGAACATGAGACCAGCTCAATGCTCTGTAACCCCGAGACGCATGGATGAGGCAGGAGACAGCAAGGTGGCAGAAGCTCCGTTTATTGAGTGCAGTTAGCTGTCTTTTATGGCCCTAGTGATGCATGTTCAAAGTGTGATCCCCCTGTGATAGCCAATCATCAGGTCTGCTGGAGCTCGTGTCAGGACTCATCTCCCATTGAGAGGAGAGCCAAACCAACCGTGGGAGCTGCATGTCAGCAAAGGAGAGGTCCTGGGAGACTTCCTTATTTTTGCCACACAACTATGTTGTGACCCTCAGCTTCTACTGATAGAAGCTAGAACTCCCATGGGAAAGTTCCCTCAACAGAGTTCTCATGAGACTGTGAGACATTCACCCTAACACATTATTTTAAAGTTGTTCAGAGGGAAATCTGGGAGAGCTCAGGGGAGTTTCTGCCTTGCTCAGCTATTCTGGCTCCAACCTCCTTGTGGGAGTTTTTCAAATTCAATCTTATGGTCCAGTAGTACTGGATTCACTTCCCTAGCTAGTCTGATCCACTGATCTTTTCATGTACATCGATATAATTTTTTTCATGGTTTTAATGGCTGCTGCTTTATGAGATCATTGAGGTCTGGGATTCCTATTCCTTTCCTTCCCACTTTTTTTTTTTATTATATCCCTTACTATATCCCTTAATATACTCGATCTTTGGTTTTCAGCATGGAAGTGTCTTCTTAAGAGTCTTCCTAGGGGCTCAGCTTGATCTTTCTTCATGTTGAAACATTCAGTTTCAGTCGTCCTGTGGTAGTTCTTTCTATTTACATTGTTGTAGTCTTTGTGTTTGCTGTTTTGCCTTTGCCTCTCCTCAGTTCATAAAAATCTTTCCATGCTTCTCTGTATTTGTCATTTCTTATGTTCATGTTCCACCATTTATTTAGTAGCATTCTCTAAATGATGGTCACCGTCTAATCAGTTTGCTGGGCGGTGCAGTGGACAGAGGGTTGGACCTGGAGTTGGGAAGACTTTGAGCTCATTTCTGGCCTCACATACTTACTAGCTACTTTCCATCTACTCTATATTTATTTTGCACATACATATGTGATTTCTCTTCCATTAGAATATATCTCTTTGAGAGCAGGGATGGCTTTTTTTATTTTTCTTTCCATCTCCACAGTTAAGTTCAGTGCCTGGCACACAGTAAAATCTAATGGGGGAATGAATATTTGTTGATCAAGCAAGATCCTAACTGAGTATCTTTCTTCTTGAAAAAGGGGAAAGAAACTAAAACTTGTTCTAATAGAGGTTTCTTTCTCTCAGCAGAACAAACAATAGCTTAGTGACTTATTTAATTTGTTTCAGATTCCCTTATTAAAAAGACCAAATTTGAAACCAAGGATTCAAGTCTGATACAGATCATCTGTTTGGAAGCATCATCTGATCAAAAACTGCCAAATATAGTTTGGCATTCCAAGAATTGAGAAACTGGGGATTATGATAATAGTTTAGAGAAACAGAAGGGCAACCAGGAACGACAGTCTGGACAAGCAACAATAGGTCCTAGAACAACTTTTAATAAAGTAGATGTACCTCAGTGTAATACATTTGAAAGAAGTTTCAGGCTGAGGTCAGCTTTCATTGCCCCATGGAGAAGAGCTTTGGAGAAAAGTCTCTGTAAATATAAGGGATTTGGACAGAGTTTCAGGGATTTTCTTAACACGTGATACATTCTTCTTAGGGAAGAACCTGTATAAGTACAGCACATGCAAGAAGCTATTCAGTTACCACTCAGATCTCATTAAATTGAAAGGAATGCACACTGGAGAAAAACTACATGAACACAATGAAAGCAGAAAAGCCATTGAAGAAGATAAAATTCTACCGTACATCAAAAATTCATAAAGGAGAGAAACATAAATTTAATAAATATAAGAAAGCCTTTATCCAAAAGAAAAGCTCACCTAAACACAAGAGAATATTAAAAAGAAATACTTTGCCTATAATAAGTGGAGGAAAGCCTTTAGTGAGAGAAGATACTTCCTTATCCATAAAGAATTCAAATTAGAGAAAAACTCTTTGAATATAATGAATATGGAAAAAGCATCAGCTGGAGAGCAATCCCTAATAGATACCACAGAATTCATGCTGGAAAAAACTATTTACATGCAACAAATGTGGGAAGCCTTTAGCCAGAAGAGAAGTCTTATTATCCATCAGAGAACTAACACTGGAGAGAAACCATGTGAATGTAACGAATATGGGAAAGCCTTTAGCCAGAAGAGAAACCTTGTTTGTATCAGAAAATTTATACTGGCGAGAAACCATCTGAATGTGGGAGAATCTTCAGTAGCCAGTCAAGGTACACTAGTCACCAGAGAATTCATACTGGGTGGAAAAACTTTTTGCATGTAGTGAATGTGGGAAAGCTTTCGTTTTAAGGGTATGCATTATTGCCCATCAAATAACTCACACACAGAGAAACCATTTGAATGTAATGAATATAGGAAAGCCTCTAGCCAGCAGAGAAATTTTGTTAACCATCAGAGAATTCATAGTGTAGAGAAACCACTTGAATGTAATGAATGTGGAAAAGTCTTGAGTCACCAGTCAAACTGCACATGACATTAGAGAATTCATAGTGGGGGGCGGGGAACCCTTTGCAAGTAGGGAACGCACACGAATTGTCAGCATTCAATTTTAACATATATTCATGAGTATCCTGTGTATCCTAATCTTGCACCAAAGACGGTTTAGTAATAAACTATTGTAAATAGTACCAGCACAAATTTTTTAACCTTCACATAATGGTTGCATCCCACTTTTTGGCAAAAAAAGTTGGCATAAAACTGCGATGATTATGTGGTGAACTATGGTATATACAAAGCAAGCAATATACTGAATGAATAAGAAATAATTAACAGAGAGAAGTCTCTAGAATTAAGGGTTGGGAAGGTCTCAGTAAAAGATGGGGATTTTTTGGGGAATCAAAGGAAGATGAGTCAATAGGTAGAGTAGAAGAGGGAGGGCATTCATTCACACAATGGGGGATGGCCAGAGAAAATGTCAGGAGGTGAGAGACGGAAGTCTTGTTTGTGGGACAGCCTGAAGGCCAGTGTCACAGGATCAAGATGACTTGTCCGGAAGTAAGGTATAAAAAGGCTGGAAAGATAGGATGGGGCTAGGTGATGAAGGGCTTTGAATGCCAAACAGACCATTTTGCATTTGATTCTGGAGGCAATAGGGAGCTACTGGAGCTTATTGAGGGTGACTGGGGTGTGCATATGGGGCATTGTGCACTTCAGGAAAATCACTTTGGTGAGTGGACAACGGACTGGAATGGAGAGAGGCTACTGCAATAATTTAGGCATGAGGTGATGCCAGCACTAGGGTGGGGGCAGTATCAGAGTATAAGACACTTGGGAATCCACCTAATAAAACATACACACACACACAGAAATCATTTAATACAACTAGCAAATATACTACAGAAAAAAAATCCAGCTCCAAATAACTGGAGAGAAACTAATAATTTATGGTTTGAACATGCCAATATAAGCAAAATGACATATTACCTAAATTAATTTACCTATTCAGTGCCATACCAAACCTGCTCCATAGAGCTGGAAAAAAGGATTAACAGAATCCATCTAAAGGAAGAAAACGTTGATAATGTCAAGGAAAATGAAGAAAAATGGAAGGAAAAGGGCCCAACAGGACCAGTTTGACACCACATAGCAGATCCATTAGTAAAACAAACAGGTCAGATGCCCAAAAGATAGAAGTAAACTAACACAGGATCCTGGGGTTCAGGAATCCCAAAGTCCTCAACCAAGGTGAAGTCTCACCCTTCCACAAAATTTGCTGGGAAACCTAGTAAGCAGCCCAGCAGAAACCAATTGCAGATCAGCTTCTTGCACCACCTACAAGGTAAGCTCCAAACTGAATCTTGGCTCTCCTGGGAGCACTGGGCAGACTGGTGGAAATCTGATCCAATGTTGTTTGTGGGGGACTAGACTCTTCTCGAATCTGAGAGAGGTCTTTACTGCCTTGGAATGTCCCTGACTTAGCCCCCCCCCCCCCCAGCAAATGGGTGCCTCTGTTCTGTCGGGCTGGGGGGGCCTGCCTTTTCTAGGTCAAAGAATGAGCAGCACCTAACCTGGTGAACTTGAATGTGGATGGCTATCAAGCCTTAGTTACAAAACCCAACTGCACCACTAGGGAGTGAGGCAGCAGATCCAAAGTTCGTGTGAAGAAGATCAGGGGGTCTTAGTGACGGCACCAAGAGAGACTCAGTGTCTCTAAAGGGGAGGGGGGTGCGAGTTCAGCTCTCCTCCATCCTGGTCAGACTAGGGGTGACCCATAGAATTGAACGTGGGGTCACGGGGTCATAGGGCTAGAGTTGCAAGGGGCTTTAGGGGTCACTGAGACCTACCCGTCTCAGTGGGACGGAGTACTGAATCACTCAATTATCTATTAAATAAGGGCCAGACGAAGCGGCCATTGTTTACAACAGATCTAATGGACGACCGAATAGGGTCAGCGCCCAGTGACATCAAAGGCAAGGCGAGGAATGGAGCCTCCACAAGCCTCCCCTCAGTGCGCAGACTCGACGCTTTGGGAAGGAGGGCCGCGGTGCCTTCTGGGAGATGTAGTCCAGGCCAACGACTCCAAAGCGCGCGCAGGTTGAGACTTTTGGTTTCCGTACTCTACTTCCCAGAATGCTTTGCGGAGGGCCTCCGCGGCGCCCTGGCCTGGCACGCTAGGCTGTCAACATTGCCGCAGAGTGAAATGCATCATGGGAGTGGTTCTTCCGCCTCAGTGCAATTCTGATCCGCTGAGCCAGAGAGGGGAAGGGGATAAGAGCGCAAGCGCCGCGGCGGCTTTCCGTTTCCCGTTCCCTGCTGCTTGCTCCCTCGGAGCCACCAAGGTAAGCGAGGAAAGAAAGGTATGATTGAGCACGCGCGGCACCAGCGCCTACGTCCCTTCCCCCTCCCCCTCCCCCTCCCCCTTCCCCTTCTTAGGTGCGTGTGCTGAGGGTCCCAGAGAGCGAGGGCGGGACACTGCGCACGCGCTTTCCCAACTCCGCCCCCTACCCCACGTTACTGTGCCCGCCGGGCGGTCAGTGCGCACGCGTGGCTCCGGCCCCTGCTCTCTGAACGGCTGAGTGAGGGCGGGACGGCGTCAGTCGTGACAGTGCGCACGCGCGACTCCGCAGCTCGAACGCCTAGTCCTGGGTGGCTTATCTGTGGCTATGGTTTCTTGTTCACGCGTGTGAAAGGATGCGTGCGTACGCAGTGGTTGTGTGTAAGCTTCTGAGTATGTGCCAATGCAAGCGGGCGTGCAAGCGCTCCCCGTTAGGGTGCATGTGAGTGTGTGTGCGTGCAAGTGAGAGTGCGTCCGTGTGTCCGACCCCCTCCCCCCTCAGCCTCGAGCACCCTCCCCTCTTCCCCCCCAAACCCTTCAGAACCTCCCCCCTTCCAACATCCGAGGTGAACCCAGCCCCAGACTGCCTCGTTATCTTCCGCACCGCTCCCCCCGTTCTTGCCCCAGCAGGTGCCCTTCGCGCCCACCGGCCACGGAGCAGGTTCCTTACCAGCCGCATGCATCGTGCTCGAGCAACCTCTGGACTCCGGAATTAAACACGAAGTCCTCGGCATTTTAAGCCCTTTGCAGCCTGGGCCAAGCCTACCTTTCCTCCCTTAACGCGTCGTACTCTCATCCAAGAACACCATGACCCACAGAAGCGTTTATTAAGCCATTTCTGTGGTAGTTGCTGGGGACTGCCTTCGTAGACCTCACGGCTTAACCCGGGAGACAGCACATTCGGGAGGCCCGGCGATCCTTAGGGCCAGTAGCCAAGGTGGCGATAGTCCCGTGAATCTATCAGTTTCCGTGTCGAACCCTTTGATGGTGCCAGGAGCTTGTGGGGTCTGCACTAGCTGTGGCTGCTGAGGAGACGAGGCCTGCCATGCCTGGCCGGGCTGTTGACTAGGCGCGTCTCCACAAAGTTGCTCCCCTAGCTGGTGACTGTGGAGGTCTGGGCTGGAAGGAGCTCCTGGTGTGTGGGATGCTGCGCTTCCTGGCCCCGCGGAGTCTCTGTTTAGGTAAGGTGGTTGCTAGCTGGTAGTCCTGCTGGCAGGGATTTCAGGCCCCTGCTTCTCAAAGGATTCCCTCTGGGATGACTTCTGGCCCCGGGCTGGAAGCAGGGCCAGTGGTCTGGAAAGGCAGTAACCTTCCGGCTCAAGCGCAGAATCATAAATGATGAGGTGGTGGCAGTGGTTTGACCTGCAGACTCACGCCAGTTACCTTGCTTTATCGTTAATAATGTGGAAGAGGATTTGTGATGAATACCTTCCCTCAAAACACTCTTTTTTAAAACTTGATTTATCCTCGGTTGATGGCCTCAAATGATGAAACCACCCCAAACCCAGATACCCACAGAAATCTCATTTCATTCACTTATACTTATGTTGACTTTCTTCAATTTATCTTGAAAGGTTTCCAAAAAAAAAAAAAAAGTTGTTCCAGCACAGTGGTGCACACCTTAAATCCCTGCTCCCGGAGAGGCTGATGCTGATGGGTCACTGAAGGGCTAAAACTATCAGGCATTTGGGGATGAGGGACCACCAGGCTGTCCAAGGAGGGGAGAACCAGCTCAGGTTGGCATCAAGCAAGTCAGGATCAAGTATAGACTCTGCACAGACCAGTAGTTGGGTAAGGTTTGTGAGCGGTCATTGCGCTTCCAGCTTGGGTGACGGAAACCTAATCCCTATAACAACAAGAAAAAGTGGCACCATTTTGGTACGGTATTTCATTAAATCATCATATTTTACAAACAGGAATACCACGAAGCCACATATAAAACGATTCAAACAATGCTGTCCAAAACTAGATTAGTTAAAAAAAAGGAAAATTATTTTTTAAAAGTTAAATTTTTAAGAAATGTATAGAAAATCGAAAATCTTCAACTTTCCTTTGGTAGCAAATGTATATATCTGCATAAGTGTGTGTGTATGTATATATGTTTTTAGTGCTCCCCACCCCACCAGACTAATTTCGTTGAGGGAGGAATTTTTTTTTGTCTTTGTATCTCCAAAGCCTGCCTTGAACGTAGTAGGGGCCCTGTCCTCAACCCTGTTAGCAAGCAGCTCATCTCTCCTTCCTTTTGTGGCTAACCTCCTCAGAAAGACTGTCTTCAATAGGTGCCTCCACTTCCTCTCTCTCACTTTCTTCTTCTCCCCTTAGAGTCTGGCTTGAGACCTCGTCATTCTACCAGTGATCACCTCGCTGCCAAATCCGGTGGCCTTTTCTCAGTCCTCATTCTCCACTTCTCAGTGGCCTTTGATGCTGTGGATCAATCTCTCCTCCTTGATCCTCTCTTCTCTCAAGGTTTTTGGGATACATCTCTCTCTGTCTCTGTCTCTCTCGCTCTCTCTGTGTCTCTCTCTCTCTCTCTGTCTCTCTCTCTCTCTCTCTCTGTGTCTCTCTCTCTTTCGTTCTCCTGCCTGTGTGACCAATCCTTCTCTGTCTCCTTTAGGTCATGCCTGCTAACCGTGAATGTCCCACAGGTTCTGTCTCGGGCCCTCTTCTCTTTGCCCATGTCCTATTTCACTTGGTGATCTCATGAACTCCCATAAATTCAATTATTTCTATGCTGATGATTCTGAAATCTAATTTTCCAGGCTTTACCTCTCTGCTGACCCCCAGTCTCACATTTCCAACTGCTGCAGACTTCTTAAACTCTGCATGCCCAAAATGACTCCATTCTTTCTCCCTCAAACGTTTCCTGTTACTGTTAAGGGTCCCTCCATCCCACCATCTTCCTAGGCACCCAGGCTTGCAGCCTAAGTGTCGTCCTCAGGCTCTTCACTCCCTCAGTCACACATCCAAGCTGTTGCCAAGGCCTGACCATTTCACCTCTGCCTCATTTCTTATGGACTTCACTTCGGCAGCATCTCTCCTATACACCCCCTTCTCTCCTTTGATATTTCCACCACCCTGGTGCAAACCCTCATCACCTCATGCCTGGACTATTTAACAGTAACTGTTGGGGTGGGGGTGGGGGGGTGCCTGCTTCAGTTCATCCTGCACTCAGCCACTAACGTGATTTTCCTAAAGTACCGCTCTGATCATGTCACCTCTTAATAACTGTGAGAAATAACTCGTTCGGACTCAGGAGGGATGGAGTTAAAAGCCCAGTTTATTACACGGTTGCAACCACGGATGTCCTATGGACTAGGACACGTTGTACCAAAGCAGGAGTTCACTATTTATCTGTAATCCTGGCCACAAAGTCCCTCCTCTGTTTCCTCACTGGCTGAGTACTCTAGAGTGTACAACCTTCTGGTACGTCTATTACACATCTACTCCTTGACATGTTTCTCATCCTTCTTCATACATCGCATGTTCAGAAAATGGCGTCTTAGCCCCTCTTGGAGGTGGAGAAGCTAATATTTATAAGCCTATTAAGCATACGAACTCTAAGCAAAGCATAACCTTTGTCTAACAGCAAAACAAGGTTAAGACCAGCTTTGTCCCATTTTACTTAGTTACTTTTAGCAGTTGTTTCGATTTTATGGAATCTTTTGTTCAACTTACTTCTGTTTGTTAACTAACTTCTGTCAGCAAAAGAAGATAAGACCGGCTGTATCCTATTTTACTCAGTCACTTTTCTGGCTGTTTGCTCCAGATTTATGGGAACAAACATTTTCATTGTATCTCTCAATAATCTACCCCCCCTCCACACACACACACACACACACACACTTTTTAGTCTTCTGCTTTGTAGCCTCCCACATTCTGCAGTTCAGCAATGCTGACTGCCCCCCATGCCCAGAATGTTCTTCCTCCTCATCGGTACCTCCTGGTGTCCCTGACTTCTTTCAAATCCTAGATAAAATTCCATCTTCTACAAGAAGCCTTTCCCAATCCTTCTTAATTTTAATCCCTTGCCTCTGTTAATTATTTCCAATTTATCCTGTCCAGAGCTTGTTTGTGTATAATTCTTCGCATGTTGTTTCTCTTATTAGAGTATGAACTTCTTGAGAAAAAAGACTGTCTTTTGCTTTTGTATGCACAGTGCCTGGCACATAGTAGGCATTGAATAAATGTTTGTTGTCTGACTGACTAAGAAATGCTTATTAATTGCTTGGTTGAACTGAGGCGTGTAGCCTAGGTATACATGTAAGGTGCATGCATATCTTTGTGTGTGTGAAAGTTCAGGTGGATATATGTGTACATAGTTATGCACAGTGGGTTCCTGGTGTTTAGACATAACTTTTATGTGCCAATAGCAACTAGGATCTTGAGCCTGCCTGGGGCTTCCATTCTCTGGGGTCTTCCAGCTGCAACCTCAGTTCCTGCTTCCTTCCCTTGCTTCTTACTCATTTCCTCTCTGCTACCTTGTGAGACTCTGGTGCTGGAGTGAGAAGGTATGTCTAGTGACTTGGTCATCATTCAGTCTAAGACCCTCCTCCATGCTCTCTGAGGGGCAATGCTTTACTGGCTCTAGGGATGTTTCTGCTTGGCAAGCCCAGTTGTGTTAAGGTTGATAGACTTTCTGCTTTTCTCGTTTGTACATCAGGAGGCCTCTGCCTCTTCTGTTAGTGGACTCCAGCCTGTTCAGGGGAAATTCAGTTAAACATTTTTGTTCCCCTCTGAGTCCTCTGTTCACTTTGTTGTCCAGGACCTCCGTTGGTATGAGTAGGGAAGGCAAAAACCATAATATATGATTGAAAAGGATGTGCCTCTGATCACCTGGCCATGATCTCCTATGTTGGCCTTGATAATGAAGAGTGGGGCCAGGGGAGGAGGTGCTTTTTTTAGCCAAGAAAATGAGGCTTAAAGGGTATTCTGAATCTTATTTTAAGGAGAAGGGTGTGATTAAAAGGAGCTCTTTGCAAAGTTTATATTTTAAAGCAAAGTTCACTTGTTAATTTAAAAAGAAACTAAGTTTAGCTAGGGTTTGCTTACTTGAGTTTGGTAGATAAAAATGATGTCCTTTATTATTAAGTTATTCATTAAATGGTCATCTTAAAAAATTCCCCTGGACACACACCCTGAACAAAATGTGCATATAAGTGAGTGTGTGTGTGTGTGTGTGTGTGTAAGTGTGTAAAAGAGAGAAAAAGAGATGAGGATGCATTGCTGTGGCCAGAACTTTCCTCACCAGATGCCCACGGCCTCTTGGAAGGTGCTTACCATTCCATTAGTCCACAGGGTCTCGTTTCCCCTTCTGTGGGTGCCTTTTTTTCCCCTTAACTGTTCCTTGAAAGAATGAAGTTCACCACCAGTTCCTTTGCGTGCCCAGAGCTGTGGATGTCTCAAAAGGACCAGAGTTACGCTATGTGACTGTGGTTTCAGGTCCATTCCGCTGCCTCCTTCCTGTCTGGCACAAGGGGCCTTGGGTAGTGTCCAGGGGTACACTGGCCATCTGGAGGTGGGCATCTGAGCCCCAAAGAGGAGCCTCAGTTGAAGTGATCTCGCTTTTGAGCCCCCAGGTTCCAGCTTTACTGGAAGGGGAAAGGGATGGAGGATGCTCCCAGGAGAAGACTCTGGCCCGATGCTTTTCATTGGAGCTCCAGGGCAGTGCCTGATGTGAAGGAAGAGATCCTGGAAGGTCCAGCAGTTCCTGAGTGAAGTCATGTTGGAAGAATAGCACGGAGGTCATGACGATGGAGGACTTTGCCTGAGTACTTGGAGAAGGAGGTGAGGATTTCCAAAGGATTGGCAGGGAGAAGGGAATCTTCCCATGTGGGGCCCAGGAAAACCCTACCGTGTGAAAGGCAGGGGAGAGATGGGCAGTCGCAGCCGCTGACCCCAGCTCTGCAGCATTGGCCCACCGCCCTCTTTGGCAGGCCACTTCATGGGTTGGAAAGCCCAGGGGAAGGTGAAAGGCGCAGATAGTCCGTGTGGACATTTTTCAGCAATGTAAGATGGGTCTAGAGGGTAGATGGAGGGATGATCTCAGGGGCAGCATTGGTAATGCAGAAGGGCCTGGGGTAAGGGGTCTCTGCTCCTCACGACTTCTTTCTCCTCCAGCTCAGCCCTTCCCCGGGCAGCAGTATGGAGGATAAGGAGAGAATGACTGCTGGTCTCCTCATAGCCACCTTTCAGGTGAGTTCTTCTCTCCTCTCTTCTCCTTTCTCTCCTCTCTTCTTCCCTTTCTCTCCTTCAGTTCATTTCAGCAAACATCGTTACATGCTTCCTGTGTGCCAGGCAGCAAGACCCCAAAGGTAAAAGTGAAGCTACCCCTCCCCAGTGACCTCACTTTCTATTGGTGGGTGTGCTTATTCAAAGGTAAGAGGCAAAGACTGCTAGAAAGAGACACAAGGAGAGAAACGGGGAGGCAGGGAATAGAGGGTGTGAGGGAGGAAGAGAAGAAGCGGACAAGAGAGTCAGTGGCCTCCTGCCTTGGGTGCCTATCGTGACATTCTGCTTAGGAAGGCTGCTTAGACAAGCAGGAGAATGTCCAGAGAAGGCTGTCCAGGATGCAGAAGGGGCTTGAGTTCTTGCCAGAGGAGGACCCGCTGAATGGCCTGGGGCGCTTGGGTTGGAGACGATTGAAGGGTCACGTGAGAGCTGGGCCAGTGTATTTGTTGGACATTCCTGAGGACGAGGATTGTTCTGCTTGGCCCCAGGGGCACCAGTGAGAGCGAGGAGTAGTCATCGAAAGAGGTGAATACATAGTCACGTGAGGGCAGACTTCCTGGAAATGAGAGCTGTCAGAAGGAAGAGATGCCTCAGCGTCCTGGGGGCTCCCACCCAGGGCTGAATGACCACTCATCAGAGATGCCCGTCTTGTGCTTCTGTCTCTCTCTGCACTGGACCATATGCCTCTGGGGTCCCTTCCAGCCCTTGTTCTCTAACTGTCCGAATGACCACTTCCTAAAATAGCAATAAGCATTAGAGGGAAAAACAGATTCACAGACAACTTGCCCCGAGCCCCAATTCAACCACGTCATCCTGACGGTGTTTACGGATGAAACAAGAATGAGGACAGACAACAGCATGGGAACCTCTCTCTGTGACGACCTTGTTTTGCCTTCAGTGACGATGAAGCCACATTTCTCATGTGTCCCATGAAGAGAGAGAAGAGACCCTAAAAAATAAGTCATCAGAAGAGACTAGGCATTGGCGGGGGGGTGTCCGAGGCTGCCCAGTTCCGAGAGCTTTGAAGGGTCGATTTCCAAATTCTAAGAAAGAACATTTTCTTGCTCCTTGGAAAAGATGATGGGTGTTGTTACTTCTTTAAAAATAAAAAAGCCTATCAAAAAAAATTTCATTAACTACTGATCCCGGGGTTTATTTTCCTATCTCTACAAAATCTTCATGAGTAAAAACCCCTACACCTAGTCGGAGCATCCTTGATGAAAGCAGGAGGAAGGAACAGGCAGCGTTTTGCAAACAGCTTTCCACTAGATAGACTAGATATCGCAACTCCACAGAAGTTAGAAATTTAAGTGAAAGGGGCAGGGGAAACAAGGGCCCACTAGTTATAACTGCTGACTGGAACAAAATCCAATATTCAAAGCTCTCCTCAAAGATCAAAGAAGATCGTGCCCCCAGGGAAAGCCGAGGGCCGTCGATGCTTAAAAATGTCATCTCAGAGCTCTGAGCTTGAGATATTGTCTCCTGGACGAGTTGGTCAGCCTCGAGTGTATCTAAGGAGAGATTAATATTTGGACTGTGATTGCCAATGTTAGTGTTGTGTGTTAATGATCAGATGGAGGCTGATTCTCTCGTGTGGTTTGGGGCTCTCAGAGTAAAAGGCACAGTTTTCTGGGGGGTTCCTTTTGGAGAGGATTGTCGGGGTGACATAGGTAATCAAATGTGTGCAACCTACTGCGGGGCCCACCACAAGTGGGAAAGCAGTAACTATTGAAGGCATGGTCCCTGGCTGAGCACAAATGTGTTTCATACAGGAATCTGTGACATTCAAGGATGTGTCTGTGGACTTCACCCGGGAGGAGTGGAGTCGCCTGGATCCTGCCCAGAGGACCCTGTACAAGGATGTGATGTGGGAGACGTATGAGAATCTGGTCTCTGTGGGTAAGCGCAGCTCCCCCCATGTGAAATCCAGAACTGATTTTGGCAAAAATATTCCAGACGGCCTGTCGCTTTGGAAGCGTCCTGGCGCCTTTGTGGCCGATAGAGAGCATGCCTCTAGATTAACTGTCCGTCTGGTCCTCTCTTTAGCATCCAAAGCCCTTCACGACATGGGTTCCTCCTGCCCGTCTGGGCTTCTCACAGTTTGCCTTCTGTGGGTCCAGCAGCCTGTCCTCGGGCCCTCCGATAGACAGTGCGTTCTACCTCCTGTCTCCAGGTTTCTGCACAACTGAAGTATCACCCTCTCCATGAGGTCCCCACAGTCAATTGGGCCTCTTCCCTCAAATGATCTGATGTTATTTTTTTTACTTAATTTATTTTGATTTGAGCTTTTGAGTTTAAAATTTTTCTCCCCCTTCCTCCCCACCACCCACCCCAAGACGGCACACAATCTGATACAGGCTGTATATATATACATTCTTATTTTCATCTTATTTCCATCATCATGACCTCCGTGCTGTTCTTCCAGTATGACTTCACTCAGGACTTGTTGGTCCAGCCAGGAGGACCAGGAACTGCTGGACCTTCCATCGTATTTTTGCATCATATTTTCACATTAGTGATGTTGTAAGTAAAAATTAGAACCAATAGGAGGAACCACCAGAAAGAGGAAACAAAACTCAACAGAAGAGAAAAAAAATAGCAAATAGTATGCTTCAATCTGCATTCAACTTCCATAGTTCTTTCTCTGAATGTGGATAGCATTTTCCATCACGAGGCCTTTAGAGATGTGTTAGATCCTTGTATTACTGAGAAGGGTTAAGTCTATCAATATCAGTCATCACACAACGTGGCTGTTACTGTGTACAATGTTCTCCTGGTTCTGCTCACTTCACTCAGTATCAGACCATACAAGTCTTCACAGGTTTTTCTGAAGTCAGCCTGTTCATCATTTCTCACAGCACAATAGTATTCCATTACATTCACATACCACAACTTGTTCAGCCATTCTCTAGTTGATGGGCATCCTCTCAATTTCCAATTCTTTGCCACCACGAAAAGAGCTGCTATAAATGTTTTTGTACATGTGTGTCCTTTTCCCATTTGTGTGATCTATTTGGGATATAGCCCTAGAAGTGCTTTGCTGGGTCAAAGGGTATGCACATTTTTATAGCCCTTTGGGCATAGTTCCAAATTGCTCTCCAAAATGATCAGACCATTTCACAACTCCACCAACAATGCCTTAGTGTTCCAGTTTTCCCACATCTTCTCCAACATATATCATTTTTCTGTTTTGTCATGTTCGCCAATCTGATAGGTCTGATGTTATTTTTTGCACGCCTTGTTTTCTTCCTTGTGTGTCCATGTGGTTTCCTGAGTGGAGGCGTTTTTTGGGGGGCATGCTCAGTGTCTGGAGCTCACCTTCCTCTCTTAGTATAGGGTGGATTGATTTTCCCTCCAAGCCAATTCAGATCTTGACCGATATATTCTCCCTGAAAGCTGTATGGGCTCCCCACCACGTGCTGGGACTGTCTTCTTTCTCATGAGATACACATTGTGGGATTGCCTAGGGAGCTCTGGGGCGGTCCAGGTGCCTTGCTTCTCCCCTGCCCCGTGCCAGCTCCCCTTCTCTTCCTAACATACATTCCCTCAACGATGTCTTCTGTTCCTGTTTTTTGGGGCTCCTCATTGCTTACATGTTGCATAGCCTGCTCAGTCAAGTAAGTAAACATTTATCAAGCCCCTACTATGTGCCAGGCACTCTGCTAAGAACTGGTTATACAGAGGAAGGCAAAAACAGTCCCTGCTGTCCAGGAGCTCACAGTCAGATGGGAGGAACAACATACAAATTGTTATGTACAAACAAGATATAGGCAGATTAAATTGGAGATAATCTACAGAGGAGAGGTCTTAGAATTAAGGGGATTGGGATTGGATTTTGGTAGAAGGTGGGATTTTAGCAGTGACCCGAAGGAAGCCAAGAGATGGGTGAGGAGGGTGAGAAGTCCAGGCGTGAGGGAGAGCCCCTGGAAATGCCACCTCTGATTGGGAGATGGAGTGTCATGTTCAAGCAACCACAAGGAAGCCAGTGGCCAGCCCACCCACCAGGATCTCATTCCTATTTTGTGTCCTCCGTTCATTCTTAATTCCTGAGAAACTCGTGTGTCCTACGCTCTAGTTCCAGAGTGCGGTACTGGTAGAATGTTGTGTCAGAGCAAAGCCAGGGAAGCTTGGCATTGAAGGGGCTTCACAGTTTCCTAAGAGCAGTCCAGGACTGGTGGAGTTCACCGCTGGGACTGAGGGGGCCAGGTTGAGGTGGGACTCTGAGGATGGTCCGGTTCTCCTCTTTGAGGGTCACGCTGTTCTGATTGCATCAAACCCTTGAAAACTTGAGAGCTTTCTGTAAAGGATCTGGAAGCACGCTAAGGAGGAAAGGCCAAGTGGAGAAAGAACAGCTGTTGCCTAGATTACAAGGTGCCTTTGAATGAAGAGCCCGTAGGGCTTGTCTCTCAGTGTATCTGAGACAGACAGTGCAGGTGGGCGAGGACTGGGATCCCGAGTTGGGACCCTGCTCCGTCCTTGGGGACAAAAGCGAGTGTTTCAGACCAGCCTCTGGTCATTCTTCGCACCCTGCTCGTCCTTGAGTAATTCAATGCTGATTGCCGTCTGTCCTTGTGTGCAGGGATTCCCGTTTCCAGACTGGATGTGACCTCCCTGTGGGAGAAGCAGGAAACAGCGTGGAGTCCCGAGGGCAGAGACCCCAGGGGGTTTTGTCTAGGTGAGTGAATGGCAGGCAGACTGGCACATTTTTATTTTTGTTTTTACGTACAAGGAATTGAAAAAGAATTACCTTTGTGATCTTACATCTCTATGTTGCTTATTTCTTTTCAAAATTATATAATAAATTTAACTCATTGGTTACAAAATTTTCCTCTGGGTCTGTATCTCTTCCTGACTGTCCCTGGTTCTTGTCAGTCCATTTACAAAAATGCTACAGTGCCTCTCCTTTTCTCTTTTGAGGGGTATCACTCATATCACTCTTCTTTCCAAATGATCCCAGGCATTGAAAAGCCCTTTATAGCAAATAAGCATGGTCAAGCAAAGCAAACCCACACGTTGACCGTGTTTGAGGATGGAGGTCTCGAGACCCTCTGCGCTGGAGCCCCCCACCTGCCAGGTGGTGGATGACTTCATCATCATAGAGTTGTGTCATCACATCATTTGTGGTTCTTTCAGATCCGTTTTTCTTTACAGTGTTATAGTTATTGAATAATTGTTCTGGTTCTGCTTATTTCATGCTGCGTCAGTCCATACAAGTCTTACCAAGTTTCTCTGAATTCATCCTTTCATTATTTCTTGTATCTCTATAGTCCATTAAAATAACCTATCATAATTTGTTTCACCATCCCCCATGGATGTGCTTGCCCTTGGTTTCCAATTCTTTGACAGAACAAAAAATGCGTATATAAATATCTTTGTAGATATGAGCCCTTCCCTCTGTCTTTGATCTCTCTGAGATGTCGAGTTGATTGATGGTATTCTTGAGTCAGAAAACATGTATACTCTAGTGACTTTGTGAATATGATTACTGTTACTTTCCACAATGGTTGGACTACTTCACAGTCCCACGAACAGTGCATTAATGTTCCTCTTAAACCTCAGAATCATTTTAATTTGCAGAACTAATTATTTAGAAGTGTTTTTTCATATGGTTGTCTTATCTTTTGACCATTTATTTTTTGGGGAATGGTTATTGTTGTCATTCATTTCAATTAGTTCCTTGTATAACATCTCAGAATTTTATCAGAGAAACTTGATGCAAAGATTTTTTTTTCCCCAGCTGTTTCCCTTCTAATTTTAATTGCATTGATTTTATTTGTGCAAATCCTTTTCAGTTTTGTGCAATCAAAATTGCCCATTTTATCTTCATTTTTCCTGTCTTCTATTTGGTCATCAACTCTTCTATCTATCCATAGTTTTGAAAAGTATCTCCTTCCTTCCTCCTCCAATTTGTTCACAATTATGTGAACCTTTATGTCTCTGTGTGAGACAGTTGCTGATCTAAACCTAATTTCTGCCAGATTACTTTTCAGTGTTCCCAGAATTTTTGTAGAATAATGACTTTGTGTGTGTGTGTGAGGCAGTTGGGGTTAAGTGACTTCCCCAGAGTCACACAGCTAGTGAGTGTTATGTATCTGAGACCAGATTTGAACCAGGACTTCTTGACTCCAGGGCCAGGGCTCTATCCACTGCGCCACCTAGCTGCCCCAATAAATGACTTCTTATTCCACTAGTTGGTGTTGGGGGTTTATTGAACACTCTGTTACTGTGTTTATTTGTTTCTCTTTGTTGTATACCTAATCTGTTCCACTGATTGACATTTTTGTTTTTTGTCGTATAATTTTGATCATTACTACTTTGTAATACCCAACTGGCCCCTGTATACCCATCTTCCTTCCACTTTTTTTGGTTGTTCTTTTCTTTAAGATTCTTGATTTTTTGTTCCTCCAGATAGAAGTTTATAATTTACTTCTGGCTCTATAATGTAGTCCTTTGGTGGTTTGATTGGTATGGCATTAAATAAGTAAATTTATTCAGGGAGTATTGTCCTTTTATTTTTAATATTAGCAGTGTCCAATCATGAGTTATTAATATGTCCAAAATTATTTGCCTATAGTTCTCTAAAGAATGTTTTGTGAATATGTTCACATAGTTCCTATATATGTCTTGGTGGGTAGACTCCCAAATATTTACACTTTCTCTGGTTATATTGAATGTAATTTCTCTAAATATACAGAATATGTGGATTTATTATATATTCTGCTATTTTACTAAAGTTATTGTTTCATTTGGTTTTTTAGTTGAATCTCTAAGCATCTCTAAATAGATCTACATCTGCAAAAGTCAGTTATTTTGCTTCCTCTTTGCCTATGTTTATTCCCTCAATTTCTTTTTCTTGTCTTATTGCTATAATGAGCATTTCTAGTATTAATAGTGGTAATGAAATTCCTTGCTTTACCCCTGGTCTTCATGGAAAGATCTCTAGTGTTTCTCTAATAAATATTATGATGTTTCTTTGTTTCAGATAGATACTGTTTACCATTTTAAGGAAAAGATCACTTAATCCTGCTCTTTTTTTTTTTAGTTTTTAGTTTTTTGTTATTTTTGTTTTGTTTTGTTTTTTTAGCAAAATGGGTATTGTATTTTGTTAGTAGCTTTTTTGGCATCTGTTGTTAGAATCATGACTTTTAAAAATTGTTTTTATTGTTAATTTGGCTGGTTATGTTAATAGTTTTCCTAAAATATTGAACTGGTCTGTCATTCCTAGTATAGATCCCACCTAGTCATAGTGTATACTCTTTTTAATATGTTGCTATAGCTCTTTTGATAATATTTAATATTTTTGTGTCAATATTCATCAGGGACACTAGTCTGTAACGTGCTCTGCTTTTTTTCTCCTTGGTTTAGGTATCCAAAGCATATTGGTATCATAGAAGTGTGTTTCCACATAAAGTTTATGTAATGGAACCAGTTATTTTTTGAATGTTTGATAGAATTCACTTGTAAATTCACCTAGCCTAGAGTTTTTTCTTTGGAAGTTCATTTATAACTTACTCAGTTTCTTTTTCTGAGAGTGAGTTATTTAAATTCTCTATTTCTTGTTCTATTAAATTCTGTAAATTCTTTATTTTCTGTTGATTATTATCTGTTTCACTTAAGGCATCTATTTGGTTGGCAAAAAATTGATCAAAATATTGCTGTTGTTCAGTCACTCAGCCGTGCCTGATTCCTTGTGATGCCGTGGACCACAGCACTCCAGGCCCTTCTATCCTTCCCTGTCTGTTGAGTCTGTGCAGGTACACGTTTGTTGTTTCCATGACACTATCTGTCCACCTCATCCTCTGCCGTCCCCTTCTCCTTTTGCCTTCAGTCTTCTCCAACATCAGGTCTTTTCCAGTGAGTCCCGTCTTCTCATTATATAGCCAGAGTATTTCAGCTTCAGCTTCAGTATCTGACTTTCCAGTGAATAGTTTATAGTTTCTAATTATTGCATTTTTTTCCACTTGTTGTAAATTTTCATTTTTTTCCTTTTTGATTTCTTTAATGATTTATTTTCTTCCTTGTATCTACCTACTGAATTTCCTTTTCTTTCCTCTCCTGTGCACATAAAAACAGAGCAGCTCCCCCTCCAAGTTCCCTGTTATCTTATTTAACTCTCTCTATGACTTTTGAAGACATTAAGGCTCTAAAGGAACATTGGAATCTTTACTGTCTAGTTGAATATAAGCTTTTCTTTATCTTCTAGCCCCTTCCTTTAGCTCAAATGTGTTTACCTTTCTAGATGTTTCTTGACTCCTGTGATTAAATTTCATAGTATCCATTCAGTTCTGATCGTTTCATCAGGAACACTTAAAAATCTTCTGTTTTATTAAAGGTCCCATTTTTTCCCCTGTTGAATTTTATTCAGTTTTGCAAGGTGATAAGTTATTGTTCGTTGTAAGCCTATACCTTTTGACTTTTGGAATATTGTATTCCAAAATTTCTCCTTCATGCTAGTGATAGCTGCCAAATCTTATGTGGCACTGACTGGGGTCCATTGCTACACGAATGAACTCTGTACTTTTGGCTACTTAACAGTATTTTTCCTTTGACAAAGCTCTGGACTATGGCCAGAATGTTCCTCAGAGTTTCCATTTTGCAGTCTCTCTCAGGCAGTGACGAGCATATTTTCTACTTTCACTTTGCCTTTGGGGCAGTTATTACTTGTAATTTCTTGATGCATCGTATCCAGGTTGGGTTTTTTTTTTGTTCTTTATTGTCACTGTTTTTAGGTAGCCAGGTGATTTTTATATTATCGCTTCAGTAATACAGTTTAAACTACCAGAGCTTAAAACTGCACTGACATTTGGTGTACCTTGTATGTGATTTTGATTAGTATTTTCTTTTATGCTTATTTTTTAGTTTTATATTTCCTCCCCTAATTTCTTCCCTATAAAAATTTTAATAGAAAAAATATACCAGTTCTCCATAATTAAGGTAAGTGTCTCACTTTAGATATGTCACAGAATCATGAAAGTTAAGAGTTGGATGGACTTTGGTGGACATCTGATACATCCTATACCTGATGGCTGACAAATGACCATACGGCTTGTGTTCAGAGGAAAATCACTGCTTCCGGAGGCATCCCATTCCTCTTTTGTGGAGCTCTAATCATTAAGAAATTTCCCCTCAAATCAGGCCTAAGTTTATCTCTTTGCGGCGTCTACTCATTGTTCCCCATTCTTCCCTTTGGGTCTGTCCCCCATAAGTCTTCTTTGAGAGGCAGCGTGATGAGTAGAGAATTGTCCTTGGAATCAGGAAAACCCGAGCCTCTGACTCATACTGGTTAGGTGACTCTGAATAGATGGATTGACCTCTGTGTGCATCAGGTGTCTCTGTGTCAGTGCAGGAAATTCGTTACGAGGAACTCCATCTGTAGATTCAGTCATTACTTCTCCCTCTGTTCCTTTTCTGGGCTCCGAGGCTGTCCGCCATGTTGGAATGTGGCACTCGGTCCTGAAGGTGTAGTCTGACCAGGGAAGTTCATTAACCTTTTGTCTTCTGGATGCCAGTCCTTCCTGAGAATAGCTTCAGAGAGTCTTTATTGCTGTGTATGCCGCCATATTCTTTCCTTTACTTATGTTGCGCTTGCTAACATCCCTGCATCTTTTAAAGAAGAGTGGTTCTCCAACTATACCTTCCCTACTTGGTAACTGTGGAATGAGTTTCTGTACACAAATATAGGACTTGATGATTATCTCTTTTACATTTCTTATGAATTTCAACCTATTGATTTAGTCTGTTGAGATGTCTGTGAAGCTTTATTCTCATGTATATTATTAGCTCATTTCCACATTTCATTAGATTATGTGCCTTTAAGTCATTTATTAAAATGGGTTGTTGGATTTTTTTTAAAAAATGATTCCTTATTGTTTTGCATGGCTATACATATTTATAATAGATTTGGTTTTTCTTGCCTTCTCAAGGGGTAGGGGACAGGGTGAGGAAATTCAAAGCTGAAAATAAAACAATTTTAAAAATGAAAACTGAAATAAAAATATAATTCCCTATTTCATTAAGAAATGAACTTAAACTCTTAACATTTAGTATATGATGTTTAGGGTTTTGTCATTTTTTAATTTTCATAACAAGTCAGATTGCTATTGTTTGGTATGCCATGCCTTTCTTCTTGGCTGTTTTAAAAAATTAATTTGTCAATTATTGAAGATTGGCAGCAATGGATCTGTGTGGATTTGTGATTGTAGGTTGGCAATCAATAAATTCTGTGTTTAATCTCTTTTTTCTTCAAGGTTTTTGGTAATTTAAAATACATATGTATAAAATATATATATATATATATACATACATACATATGTAAATACACACACAAACACACACATATGTAAATACAAATACACACAGAGAGACACACTTTCCTGAAATATATTGGTTCATTTCTTTTGATTTTCCCAATTTGGGGAAAGCCTAATAATTCTTTAGATTTCTTCAATTGCTTATGGTCTTCCAAATCTGTCACTTTTATCTATATAGATTCTAAGTTGAGTATATTTTTATTTGAGTGGTATTTCTCTGCTAACTTTCTTCCTTCCTATGTGGCTTTTCACTCTTTAGTTACGCAGAAGATAATTTGGCTTTCCATTAAATGTTTTTATTGACATCTGTAATTGTTTGAATGCACTGGAATGTAACTCGCTCTTTTGCTATCTTTTTATCTGTCTTTGGCTTTAGTTCAGACAGTCTTTGTTCTGCCTGGTTCAAATTGAGCGTCATTGTCCTCATTGGAAGAGACAGAAACTGGAACTTGCTCTAAAGAAGATTCCTTGCTCTCAGTACAGAATCAGTGGCTAGTGATTTTTTTAATTTTTTTTTTATTTTTTCAGATTCCCTTAGTAACAAGATCAAATTTAAAACAAGGGACTCAAGGCTGATGAAGAATATCTGCATAGAAGCGTCATCCAAGAAGAGACCACCAAAGGATGCAGCCTGGCATTGTAAGATGGACAAAGCCGGGGAATATGATGATGATTTAGAAAAGCCAAAGGGTGACCTAGAGAGACACTCCAGACAAGGAACAATCACTCCCGGAGCATCTTTTAATAAAGGAAGTGGACCCCAGAGTAATACATTTGGGAGAAGATTGACCTTTGGTTCAGACCTTGTTGCACTTTGGAGAGGAACAATGAGGAAAAGTTTCTATAAATATAAGATGCTTGGAAAGGGCTTCCAAGATTTTCCTGCCCTAATTACTTACAATACATTCTCCTTAGAGAAGAATTTTTCTAAGTATACCAAATGCAAGAAACCCTTTAGGTACCACTCAGACCTAATTACATTTCATAGAATATATGCTGGAGAGAAGCAACATAAGCACAATAAACATGGCAAAGCCATTGGCAGAAGGTCCAATTTTATTGGGCATCAGAATAGAGACAAAGATGAGTATAAGCGATATGAGAAAGCCTTCAGCTACGAGGGAAGCTTGACTCAATATAAAGGAATTCATATTAGAGAGAAACCTTTGGAATGTAATGAATTTGGAAAAGCCTTGAGTGAGAAGGGACGTATTGTTCATCAGGGAATTCATACCAGAGAGAAACCCTTTGATTGTAACAAATGTGGGAAAGCCTTCAGTAAGAGGGGATGCTTTAATAGACATCAGAGGATTCATACTGGAAAGAAATGCTTTAGATGTAATGAGTGTGGAAAAGCTTTCAGTGAGAGTAGACACTTTATTATTCATAAGAGAATTCACACTGGAGAGAAACCTTTTGAATGTAAAGCTTGTGGGAAAGCTTTTAATGTTAAGGAAAGCCTTTATAGACATCAGAGAATTCACACTGGAGAGAAACCTTTTGAATGTGATGAATGTGGGAAATGCTTCAACCACGGGGAAAGCCTCATTAATCATCAGAAAACTCATACAAGAGAGAAATTCTTTGCATGCAATGAGTGTGGGAAAGCCTTCAGTGATAGCCAAATACTCAAAAGTCACCAAGGCGTTCATACTGGAGAGAAACCCTTTGAATGTAATGAGTGTGGGAAAGCCTTCAGTGAAAGAGGTCGCCTTAATAGACATCAGAGGATTCATACTGGAGAGAAACCCTTCGAATGTAACGAATGTGGGAAAGCCTTCAGTGAGAGTGGACATTTTATTATCCATCAGAGAATTCATACTGGAGAGAAGCCATTTGAATGTAGTGAATGTGGGAAGGCCTTCAGTGAGAGGGGAAGCCTTAATAGACATCAGAGAATTCATACTGGAGAGAAACCCTTTCAATGTAATGAATGTGGGAAAGGCTTCAACCGGAGGGAAAACCTTATAAGTCATCTGAGAACTCATACTAGAGAGAAACCCTTTGCTTGTAATGAGTGTGGAAAAACCTTCAGCCAGAGGGGGAACCTTACTACCCATCAGAGAACTCATACTGGAGAGAAACCCTTTGCTTGTAATGAATGTGGGCAAGCCTGTAGTCAGAGAGCAAGCCTTATTTATCATCATAGGAGTCATACTGGAGAAAAACCCTTTGACTGTAATGAATGTGGGAAGGCCTTCAGTGAGAGGGGAAACCTCATTGCACATCAGAGAACTCATACTGGTGAGAAACCCTTTGAATGTAGTGAATGTGGAAAAGACTTTAGCCGGAGGGAAAACCTTATTA
>NW_020954586.1:1846007-1858121 GCF_900497805.2 Vombatus ursinus | reverse complement strand
CAGAGAACGCATACTGGAGAAAAACCCTTTACATGTAGTGAATGTGGGAAAGCCTTCAGTGGGAGGGGATACTTCCTTACACACCAGAGAACTCATACTGGAGAGAAACCCTTTTCATGCAGTGAATGTGGGAAAGCTTTTGGTGAGCGGGGAAGCCTCAATAGACATCAAAGGATTCATACTGGAGAGAAAACCTTTGCATGTAATGAATGTGGGAAAGCCTTTAGCCAAAGGGCCAGCCTTACTACCCATCATAGAACTCATACTGGAGAGAAACCTTTTCCATGTAGTGATTGTGGGAAAGCCTTCAGGCGGAGGAGAAACCTTATTACACATCAGAGGAGTCATACTGGAGAGAAACCTTTTGTTTGTAATGAATGTGGGAAAGCCTTCAGTGAGAGGGGACACTTTATTACCCATCAGAGAACTCATACTGGAGAAAAACCCTTTGAATGTAATGAGTGTGGGAAAGCCTTCAGTGAGAAGGGAAGCCTTAATAGACATCAGAGAACTCATACTGGAGAGAAACCCTTTGCATGTAAGGAATGTGGGAAAGCCTTCAGTGGGAGAGCAAACCTTCTTAGGCACGAGAGAACTCATACTGGAGAGAAACCTTTTGCATGTAATGAGTGTGGAAAGGCCTTCAGTGGGAAGGCAAACCTTGTTAGACATCAGAGAAGTCACACTGGAGAGAAACCTTTTGCATGTAATGAATGTGGTATAGCTTTCAGTAGGAGGGCAAACCTTATTGCCCATCAGAGAATTCATGCTGCTGAACATCCCTTTGAACATAGAGACTATGGGAAAGCTTTCATTAAGAGGGAGGTACCCAAAAATTGCCAGAGAATTAAAACTGTACAGAAACCCTTTGCTTGTAATGAATGTAAGAGAGCCTTCAGAGAGAGGAAGCATCTCATTACCCATCAAAGAAGTCATACTGGAGTGAAGCATTTTGATTATAATAAATACAAAGAATAGTTTTTAATGGTTGAATGTCAGCCTTGCAGAAGTTCTCCAGTTAGGTGTTGCAAGAGTCTGTTCTTGACTTGGGCTGTTCAACATTTGTGTCCATGACTTGGAGAAAGGCTTAGATGGCATGTTTGTCACATCTGCAGGTGACACTAAGGTGAGTTGAAGAGCTGACACACCAGTTGAGAGTTAGGATCCAGAAGGATATTGATAGGCTACAATACTGGCATGAATCTAGTAAAATGAAATTCAGGAGGGACAAATGTCAGTCTCGTACTGGGGTACAAAATTCAGTTTCACAAATACAAGACGGTGAGGCATGGTTAGATACCAATTCTGAAAAAATGTCTTGGAGTTGTAGTGGCCTGCAAGCTCAACATGAGTCAGCAGTGTGATGTGGAAGACAAAAAAATCTCATGTGATCTTAGGCTACATTAAGTGAAACAGATTCTAGGAATTAGGGAGCTGATAGTAACACTACTTTGCTGTCTTCTAACATCATCTGAATACTGTGTTTAATTCTGAGCAGCAGATCACAAAGTTGGCATTGATGGAGCGGGAGAGAATATTTAAAGAAAGGCAGCTAGGATGATGAAGGGCCTTAGGTCCATATCCTGAGAAACGGATTTAGAGGAACTGGACGTGTTTACCCTGGTGAAGAAAAAACAGGAACATGGTTCTGTCTTCAGGTATTTGAAAAGCTGTCACGTGAGAAAGAGAGAGGGATCAGACTGGTTCTGCTTGGCCCTCTAAGGCAGACTCAGAAGCAATGTGTGGATGTTAAGCTGCCTGGGGAGTTGGTGGGATCCTCCTCCTTAGAGGTCTTTGACCGAAAGCTGGATGACCATTTCTTGGGTATTTTCTTGCGACGTGATTTTTGTCTGTGTTTGGGGCTAGGCTGGATGGCCACTGAAGACCATCTAAACTCTCAAATTCTGTGATTCTGTGAATTGACGTCACCAAGAATGGACTGTGTGAAAGTTGGTGCCCATTGATTGGGGGGTTGGAGGGGGGAGGAAGAGCAGATTGTAGTGCATGAATATAATGGAATAATTCTGCCCTGTAAAAAAGGATGGGTATGAGGAATTCAAAGAAATAGGCGGGAAATTATTTGAACTGATTCAAAGTAAGCAGGGCCAGCAGTATACATAGCAATGTAAATGAAAAGAAGAAATAACCAAAACTGAATCCTGTTTACTTCTAATGACTCAGGACATGAAAAAATATACCTCTTTCATGTTCGGAACGGGGAGAGATGACTAGAAATGTGTAGTATTGCATATAATATTGGACTTTCTTGATATATTGGTTAATTTTGTGGAACTGATTTTCCCATCTTTTTTTAATCCTCTGTTAAAATATGTGGCTCTCTGTGGGTGGTGGTAGAAATGTATTTGAGAATGAAAGCAGTGTAAAACAAAATGGAGTAATTGATACATCGAATTTTCTTTAAAAATGAATTCAATGAACAGGTTATTCTAGGCCATGGGTTCCCATCCTAAGGTATACATATCCTCAGCAAATAGGAGAAGCTTGTGAAGGGGATATAGGGAATATCTTAATCTATTTACATTCCAAAAATAGTGGTTAGTTTAAAAATACATATATGTTTATTTTTCTATCTAATCTATCTGTGTGTCTATATTGTGGATTATAGAGAGAATGACAGGAAGACCAGGGTGGGATGGAAAGAGGAGAGGCTGTTACAGTATAGTAGCATCAAAGTTAAATAGAAACTGATCCCTCTGGGCTGAATATTGACATAGAAAACCACAAAATAACATTATTAATGTTGTGTCTTATTTTTTATTAATTTTGTTAAATATTTCCCATCACACTTTACTCTGGTTTAGGCTCACCTGGGCGTTTTGTGCTCTAGGCAGTTTGTGGGCCAGCAAGGAGTTTGATACCTCTCTCTTCATACTTTTGAAAAGAAGTGAAGGAATAACTCCTCTGACCAAACCAAATGACAGATGTTGGGATAGAAAATCCTTTGAACTAGAGAAACTTAGTGACAAAACCTAGCAAAGGGTGAACTAATTGATCACAGCAGTGACCAAATTGCTTTCTAATCAAAGAAGTTCCAAAATGTTCAGAACTCAGGGAAGCATATCCCATTCTTACTAAATGTGTGTCCACTGTTTTCCTTTTGTTTTAAAAAAACTAATCTCTGTCAATCAGGATACTCAGTCCTGTTCTCAATCAAATCCAAAGAAAGAAACAAACCAGGGGCTTTCTAACCCTTGATATGGAGGTATTTCTTTCTTTCTTTTTTCTTTCTTTTTCTTTTCTTTTCTTTCTTCCTTTCTTTCTCTTTCTATTTTCAATTCATGGAACAAAACAAGCATTTCTGTAACAGTACAATAAAAGATGATTGCACGTAAAACTGCAGTTCTGTGTACAACTTGCTATTCCCTTAAAATAAACAACAAAGCTATCATGTAAATTTCTTTTTTTTCTCCCTCACCCCCCACCCCACTCTGGAGATGGCTACCATTAGACACAAATAGGGGTGTGTGTGTGTGTGTGTGTGTGTGTGTATGTATACACACATATATATGTAAAATTATTCTATACGTCTGTTTAGCAGTTCTTTCTCTGGATGCAGATAGCATCTCTTTCAGAAACCACACAAAAGATAAGATTTGGTTAAAATGAAACTATTAAGGACTTCACTAATTTATTTGGTTCTTTCCTGATAAATATTTAACAACTACTATTTTTTTTAAAAAGTTATGTACCAAACAATGTTTTATGAAAATTAATTTCAATTTTATTTATTATGTACATATTAATTATAAACCCTAGAATTTATTTTCATATTGAATAGGGTATATTGGAAGGTTGCTGGAAACTAGGGGGTATGGAGAATTTTAAAAGCCTGGGAATCTACTAGACTAAACATATTTTCTTTTTTGATTGGGTTAACTACTGTATCAGAGAAATGTTGTAGATATGTTTACCTAGTTTTAGCAGAGCTTTTGATGATGACTCATGCTATTTATAAGAAAAGATATTGACTGGAAAATGCTTCCAATAGATGGATTCAAAAACTGGTAAGCCCCAAAGAGTAATCAGTAATGATTCAGTTATGACTTGGAAGGTTTTCAGTGGAGTTTTCCAGGGATCTGCTGTTTTGGCATTTTGGATTTAGACATAGATGTCTAAATCAAGTGTGTAGGTGACACCATTCTGGGAAGGAGGATAGGTAACATGGTGACTGGTAACCAGAATCCAGTGAGATCTGGAAAGTTGAGAACATTGAGAATTTCAAACAATGACACATATTAGGATTAAATTTAGATTAAGAGGGAAAACTTCAAAATTAGAAGGGGGGAGTCATGAGAGAGGTCTTTCGAAAAGATGTGAGGTATTTGGCTGGATTGTAAACTGTCTATTAATACTAGGTTGATATTAAAGCCAAAAATTCTGATGAACTCTTGGGGCACATTAAATGAGGCAAGATTTTGGGGAATGAGGGAGTAATATTCTCACTGTACCCTTTCCCCTCATCAGACTTCATCTGAAGTATTTAATTTAGAAACCACGTTGAAGGATGTTGATGAGTTGAATCTCTTGGGTGATGGAGGGACTCGGCTTCATGCCGTATGAGGTTCAGTTCTTGGCCCCAAGGATGTTTCGCATGGAGAAGAAAAAACTCGGGGAACACGATAGCTGTCTTCAAGTATCCGAAGGTCTGCTACATGGCAGAGGGGTGAGGCCTATTCTGCTCACCCCCACAACCTAGGAACAATTGATGGGAGCTCAAGGGAAAACTTTGGATGTGATGGAACAGAATCTTTCTAAGTGACTTCAGATGACACTGGGATACTTCTGGCAATCAAGGCATTTCTAACTGGAGCTCTTTTAGTGGATGACAAATGGACCCTTGTTGAATGTGCTGTAGAAGGAGGGTTGGTTTTCTAGTGGGAGTTGGACTCAGTGGCCATTGAGAACTCTTCCAACATTTACATTTTTTATGATTCCACCTTATTTTGTGAATGCTATAAAGTCTTCATTCGAAAGGTTTACTTGATTACAAAAGGCTGGGTGGTTCATTGGATAGAGCACTGGGCCTGGAGTCAGGGAGAGCTGAGTTAAAATCTGGCCTCAGACACTTATTAGATTTGTGACCCTGGGCAAGTCACTTAACCTCGGTTTGCCTTATCCCGCTGGAGAAGAAAATGGCAAACCACTCTAGTATCTTTGCTAAGAAAACCCCATGGACAGTGTGGTCCACAGGATCATGAAGAGTCAGACATGATTGAACAATGACCAGATAATAAATTCTTTATTAAATATTGGAGGACTGCTCCTTGGAGAGGAAAATTTAATTTTTTAAAAATATGTTCTTTAACGCATCAGAGAAAGAGTGGATGAAAAAAAAATCTACTACTTACTTTGTGTTGTGCACTTTGCTAAGTTGATGGAGATACAAAAGTGAGTGCTGCCCTGAAAGAGTTTGCATTCTAATAGGATAATATGTAGGGTTACACACCTACATGTGTATGGCATGGTAGCCAAGCTACAAGTTCTTAGATGAGTCACAGGGATCTGGAATTGATCCTTGGGTAGTTGATTGACCTTTTCAGAAGCAGTGGTTTTCTTGATTTTGATTTGATTTTTGTGCTTAAAGCAAGAAGTGGAAACCAGGTATGGACTCACATTATTTTCCTGTGGATTTTCTTGTAGTTTGTTACCAGACTAAATACACTCACATTTTTTTTAAAAATAAATAACACTTAGGTAACTATTTTCAATAAGGAAACGTTCTCTTGTCTAGATGTGAGAAGTAATATGGTATGGAAGAAATGATACTGAATTCAGAATCTAGGGACCTTTGAATCTTGGATCCCCAACTTAGGACCTATGTGATCATTTTTAAAATGCCTGCTCGGTGCTAGGCACTGTGCTAAGGACTGGGGGAAAGAAAAGAGGCGAAAGATCATGCTCAGAACCTTGTCTTTCAGTTTACCTTAATTTTCAAACATAATTCCAGGTGAGTTGTTGTGGTCCTGAAGTAGGTGGTGGCTGTGTGAGTGGAAAGAATGTAAAACAGTAATGTTTATGGGGGGTTTTTTTCCGTTTTTTTTATTTATTTTTTTATTTTGATTTATCAATAATCACTTCCATATGCTTTTGAGTTTAAAATTTTTCTCCCCCTTCCTCCCCACCACCCTCCCCAAGACGGCGCACAGTCTGATATAGGCTATACATTTACATTCATGTTAAAGATATTTTCACGTTAGTGATGTTGTAAGTAGAAATTAAAACCAGTAGAAGGAACCATCAGAAAGAGGAAACAAAACTCAACAGAAGAGAAAAAAAATAACAATTCGACTTCCATAGTTCTTTCTTTGGGTGTGGATAGCACTTTCCATCACAAGGCCTCTGGAGATGTCTTAGATCCTTGTATTGCCGGGAAGGGTTAAGTTTATCAATATTAGTCATCACACAACGTGCCTGTTGTTGTGTACAACGTTCTCTTGGTTCTGCTCACTTCACTCAGCATCAGACCATACAAGTCTTTCCAGGTTGTTCTGAAGTCAGCCTGTTCCATCATTTCTTATAGCACGATAGTATTCCATCACATTTATATACCACAATTTGCTCAGCCATTCCCCAATTGATGGGCATCCTCTCAATTTCCAATTCTTTGCTACCACAAAAAGAGCTGCTATGAATATTTTTATACATGTAGGTCCTTTTCTCATTTGTGTGATCTCTTTGGGATATAGCCCTAGAAGTGCTATTGCTGGGTCAAAGGGTGTGCACATTTTGATAGCCCTTTGGGCATAGTTCCAAATTGCTCTCCAAAATGGTTGGATCATTTCACAACTCCACCAACAATGCATTAGTATTCCAATTTTCCCACATCTTCTCCAACATTTATCATTTTCCTGTTTTGTCATGTTGGCCATACTGATGGGTGTGATGTGGTACCTCAGAGTTGTTTTGATTTGCATTTCTCTAATCAATAGTGATTTAGAGCATTTTTTCATAAGACTATAGATGGCTTTAGTTTCTTCCTCTGGGAACTGTCTGTTCATATCCATTGACCACTTATCAGTTGGGGAATGGCTTGTATTCTTATAAATTTGACTTAATTCTCTATATATTTTAGAAATGAGGCCCTTATCAGAGAGACTGGTTGTAAAAATTCTTTCCCAATTTTCTACCTTCCTTCTAATCTTAGTTGCATTGGTTTTGTTTGTGCAAAAACTTTTCAATTTAATGTAATCAGAATTATCTATTTTGCTTTTTGTAATGTTCTCTATCTCCTGTTTGGTCATGAATTCTTCTGTTCTCCATAAATCTGACAGGTAAACTATTCCTTGCTCTCTCAGTTTGCTTATAGTATCAGCCTTTATATCTAAATCATGTACCCATTTTGACTTTATTTTGGTATGTGGTGTGAGATTTTGGTCTATGCCTAGTTTCTGCCATACTCTTTTCCAGTTTTCCCAGCAGTTTTTTTCAAAGAGTGGGTTCCTATACCAGAAGCTGGGGTCTTTGGGTTTATCAAATAATATCTTACAATAGTCACTGACTACTGTGTCTTGCATACTTAACCTATTTCACTGATCGACCCCTCTATTTCTTAGCCAGTACCAAGCAGTTTTGATGATTGCTGTTTTATAATACAATTTAAGATCTGGAATGGCTAGGCCATCTTCCCCTGCATTACTTTTCATTAGTTCTCTTGATATTCTAGACCTTTTGTTCTTCCAAATGAATCTTGTTATTATTTTTTCTAACTCTATAAAATAATTTTTTGATAGTTTGATTGGTATGGCACTGAATAAGTAAATTAGCTTAGGGAGAATTGTCATTTTATTATATTAGCTCGGCCTACCCATGAGCAGCTGATGTTTTTCCAATTATTTAGATCTGATTTTATTTGCGTGAAATGTGTTTTGTAATTGTGTTCATAGAGTTCCTGGGTTTGTTTCGGGAAGTAGACTCCTAAATATTTTATAATGTCTACGGTAAGTTTAAATGGAATTTCTCTTTCTATCTCTTGCCGTTGGGCTTTGTTGGCAATATATAGAAATGCCGATGATTTATGTGGGTTTATTTTATAGCCTGGAACTTTGCTAAAGTTGTTTATTATTTCAAGTAGTTTGTTACTTGTTTCTCTGGGATTCTCTAAGTATAACATCATGTCATCTGCAAAGAGTGATAGCTTTGTTTTATGGGTTTTTTTTTTTTTTGAAGTATACATTTACTTTCACAAGATGGTAACAAAACAACCTATTTGTTCCCATGTGAACTCATGGACTCTTTTTCTTTTTTGTGTTTTTCTGGGCAACGATGTTTCTTCTACAGTCACTCTCAGGGTGCGTGTTGATTCTAACCTGCATTCTTCACTGCATAAATTCATATGCAAGTTCCCATGTTCCTATGAAGTGTGTCAGTTCTGGTGTCTTATTGTGACACTTACATGTGTCAGTTCTTGTGGCTTATTTTAAGAAGTTTGTTCACTGATTTCCCATTGATAGAAGACATGGGTTATTGGCAGAGTTTGTGGGATTTTTTGTTTTTGGCTGTTGTGAATTAATACCCAGTTTGCCAAATGCCAAAACACGGCCGACCTGTTCCACCTGGTGTTTGGCTTTTCCTCTCCACTAGTTTGCTGGCCATCTTTTTTCCCCAGTGCTTTCTGTTATGGGTGTGTCTTCTTTAATTTTTTTTTTTTTAGTACTTCCTTCACAGACTCTCCTGTTGCTCCTGCTTTGCTGAGCTCTCCTCAAGTCTTAATGATTTCTTACTTTTTAAAAATGACTTTGCTACTGTCTCTTCCACACTAGGTATGGTATAATCTCCTATTAAGACTTGGATGCTACATTATGCCATTTTAATCTCCTGTTGGAGAACTCTACAAATATTTATTATCATCCTACTTGTTTATTGGGTAGCGAGGTGGTGCAGTGTGTGGGGACAAAAATGACTAAAAGAGAAACTGAGGCAGAGCTCTGCGCCAAAGCACTTTTTTTAAAGAGACCTGGTCCCCTCTAACAAAGTGGACCCCCAGACCTTCCTCACAGCCTGAGATACCCCCTCCTTCCAGTGCTTTATTTTTATGAGACTTGATACCAGATTTATTACCTGAACATTCTAAAGAGGCTATACAAAGTACAGACCCATTGGTTGACATGTGACACATAAGACTGGGTGAAGCAGGGAGTATCTCCGCTGACTAAGTAGTCATAACGTGGATAGGCTCCTCCTTAGGTCGGGCAAGAGGAGATGGTACAAGTCATGCACCCACTCCAAGAACGTATCAGGGGGGCTTTCCATACCATGCCTCCCATGCTGGGTTTGGTCATGGAATTAGAGCAACACTGGATAGAGATATCTGTGTCAGCCTTCTTGCGGTTACGCAAATAAGCTCCAAATCTGGTAAACAAGTAGTGAACATTACATTAAATTTTGAGGACTATTATAGGGGCCCTTCTGCTAGAACCTATATTCCTATGTGATTATACAAAATATGGATTAATTCATTGCTTATTCTTTTACCTATTAGATGACTAAAATATAGTAAAATAATTGCTAACAATAATTACCCCTTATAGAATCATGATGAACTAATACCGATTAGAGCTTGAGTAGGGGTCCATCATAAATCATCTCTCATAAGTGGATAGAGTGTCGGGCCTAGAGTCAGGAGGACCCAAGTTCAAACCCAGCCTCAGGCATTGGACGAGTCATTTAATCTCTGTCTCAGTTTCCCCATCTGTAAAATGGGAACCCTGGAGAAGAAAATGGCAAACCACTCCAGTGTCTTTGCCAAGAAAACCCCATAAAAGTGGGGTCACAAGTCAGACACGACTAAATGACTTAGCAACAACTTGCTTATAGGGTGCTGTGCTCAGCACTTGGAATATAAAGATGAAATAAGTCCCACTGATTAGATAAGTTTGTAGAGAAAATTAGAATTGAGTAAGGAAGATAACATATTTCCAGATACCCATAGAGACCAAAACAGGATGATTGCAGAGGGGTCCCGGCAGAGTGCTATGACAATTTAGGTTCTAGGGGCAGCTAGGTGGCGCAGTGGATAGAGCACCGGCCCTGGAGTCAATAGGACCTGAGTTCCAATCTGGTCTCAGACACTTGACATTTACTAGCTGTGTGACCCTGGGCAAGTCACTTAACCCCGATTGCCTCGCCAAAAAGCAAAAAAACCCTAAAAAACTAGGTTCTCAGCTGCTTCTCCCTATCTCCCTGGAGTCTAAGGGAGTGCCTATCAATTGGAGAATGGTTGAACAAATTATGGTTTCTGAATATAGTGTAATAGTGTTACGCCATAAGAAATGACGAAAAGGAGAGTTTCAGAGGACCAGGAAGACTCGTATGAATTGATTAAGAGTGAAGTGGGCAGTAACAGCAGAATAATTAATGCAATAGCAACTTGTAAAGAACAACTTTGAAACAAAAAGTCATCAGTGACCAACAGTGAGTCCAGAAGACTGGTGATGAGCCACAGAGAGAGGCAGATTGGGACACATTTTTGGATAGGGGCCAATAGGGGAATTTTGTTCATGTATCCATGTTTGCCTCAGTTTCCTCATCTGTCAAATGAGGTGGAGAAGGAAATGACCAGCCGCTCCAGTGTCTCTGCCAGAAAAGCCCAGGTGGGCTCACTGAGGTGTTGGACACAACTGAAAAACAACCGAAGGGCAGCTCCCGCCTCCCCGGGGCTGGTGTGAAAGTCAAACGAGGTTCTCCGTGTAAAGCACAGTGCCTGGCATACAGCAGGCGCTCTATAAATGCTTGCTCCCTTCCCCAGCAGAGATGAGCCAGCAAAGGCGAGAAGGGGCATCGCAGGGGGCGGGGCTTCAGCGGGTCTGGGCAGCCCCCCGAGGCCACACCCCCAGACCCCTGGATCAGCCATTTAGTGAGCACCCGGTGGCTGCTGGGAGGAGCCCAGGGCCTGCCCTGGGGGAACTTCCGCTCTAATGGGGGAGGGGCACGTCACGTGAAGAGCGGAAAAGTCTGGGGGGGGGGGATTCAGGGGAGCTACGAAGTGGAAGGAGGGAGGGGCAGCCAGAGCGCGCCTTTCACGCCTGCGCGTACACCCACGCCCGCGCGTGCTCTGGACACGCCTCCTCCCCCACCAGCACTTACACAGCATGCACGCATCGCACTCCCCCACGTGCTCTGCCCCTCACTCAGACCCCACCCCCCAGACACACCCCCTCACCCGCTCAACAGCACGGAGGACGGGGTGGGGAAGGAACTTGCGCTGCGCCTGCGCACTCTGGTCCTCGCCCCCACCCCTTTCCCCCCGGCAAGGAGGGGGTCGGAGCGGCGAGTGTGGGATGCACGTGCATACTGCCTCCCTCCCTCCCCCCGTCCTTCCCGAACTGCTCTGCGACTTCCCTAGCTGGGAGGGGCTCTGGAAGCCCGGGACCCAGAAGGGGCACTCCCATGATGCATCGCGCTCTATGGCGACGCTTCCCACGGCATTCTGGGAAGTGTAGTCCGAGCCCCGCCTCCATCTCTCAAGGACACTGGCTTCCTCCTCCCTCCCTCTTTCTTTTGAGACCCACCCCTGCACTCAATTTAATCAGCATTTATTCAGTTCACTGTGATTTGGTGGGTCCCAGTGATTGTATTAGTGAATAAGAAGACTAGGATTACGTTTAGAGCAGTTGTGTATGTTAATGTTGTTAGGGTCAGTGTCTCCCCCTCCCCCGCTTCCCCCTCTGTAACGTGAAGTAATGAAGGCATGTGCCGATGCGGTGCCCCTCCCCCCCAGGCATCACTTCTAGTCACCTTTGCTCCAAATCACAACTCCCTCGGACCCTGGGACGCCGTGGGTCAAACGTTAGGGTCTTATGACCTTTGGAGAGCCCCCGCCTAGCTGACGTAGCCGTGGTTAACGTGCAGACCCCTCAGCCAATCACGGAGCGCTCCGCTCCTGGAATTACCCAATCGTGGAATTGCCCCGCCCCTTATTGTTCCGCCCCTGAGGAAGGGGTCCCGACACTGAGCGAGCCGGCCTCCCCAGTGATCCGCGGACCCTGAGCGAGCCGGCCTCCCCAACCCGGCCTCCCCAGTGATCCACGGACCCTGAGCGAGCCGGCCTCCCCAGTGATCCGCGGACCCTGAGCGAGCCGGCCTCCCCAGTGATCC